>NC_057807.1:689967419-689970199 GCF_018294505.1 Triticum aestivum | reverse complement strand
TCCGGTCCAGTGGATGGATGCATGCTCTATGTGGCACGAAGTTTGTCGGCCGAGCCAGTCAACGGACCGGATCAATGGTACCGGAGGGAATCCATTGTAGACCAACGCTCCATCAATGTCCGGTGTGTGTGCTACGTCCACTGTAAGACAAACATAGTTCCGTCAACCCTAAAACCCTTAAACCCTAAACCCTGATAACCCTAACCCCCCCTCCCACTAAACCGTAAAAACATTCAAATTTTTGCCCCACATGGAAACCATTATGCATGCATTCTCTATGTGGTCTCATGGGATGCCATGAAAGATTTTCGGGATTATACACGCAAGTACGATCTCTGACACGTGCATTTCCGGCCTATCATGTCAACACCCCGAAAGCACTAGCTGGGTTCCTCACCTGTATGAAACCAACCAAACATAGATCCGGTCTAGTGGATGGATGCATGCTCTATGTGGCACGAAGTTTGTCGGCCGAGCCAGTCAACGGACCGGATCGATGGTACCGGAGGGAATCCATTGTAGACCAACGCTCCATCAATGTCCGGTGTGTGTGCTACGTCCACCGTAAGAAAAAACATAGTTCTGTCAACCCTAAAACCCTTAAACCCTAAACCCTGATAACCCTAACGCCCCCCCCACTAAACCGTATAAACATTCAAAATTTTGCCCAACATGGAAAGCATTATGCATTCATTCTCTATGTGGTCATGGGATGCCATTAAGAAAGTTTGGGATCATTACTACATATACATGCAAGTACGTTCTCTGACACACGCATTTCCGGGCTTGCATGTAAACACTCAACCCTAAACCCTGATAACCCTAACCCCTGGTAACCCTAAACCCCTAAACCCCTAAACCCTAATAACCCTAAACCCCTAAACCCTAAACCCTGTAAACCCCACACCGAGTTCACAAGATTTTCTTATTTCTTTATATCATTTATCCAAATCTCACATAACTCACGCGGCCCACCCCTCCCTAAATCCCGCGATTACAGCTCCGCATTCTAACCACCCGGGCCGTCCGCACCTCCCACGACCGCTACAAGATCAGATCGGAGACGCCGGTCGCCCACGGAATACAGGAGTCGGTGGCCACCACTCGCCGCCCACCGCCAACGTGATTTGAGGGCTCGGACGTCAGTGTTCTTCTCGCCGCCTCCTCCTCGTGTGAACGCGCCGTTTTTCCTTTGCGCCGTCGACCGCGCTATACCGGCACTTATAGTTTCCGACGCACTAACCGCCGCCATCTACTCGGTGGCACCATCTCCGAGATAAGGTATTTGCTGATCGTAACTCTTTATAATCGTTGTCCGCCGATGCTTTAGTTGTTGAACCCTCATAGGTTTTGCACCCAAATAGGTTCTGTGCTTAAACCATAAGTGGATCATATGTTAAATGACCCAGTTAATTTTGTTAAAATTAATTCTCTGCTAATTTTGTTATACATGTTCCAATTTTGTTCAGATTAATTGAGCCTGATTTTATCATTGCATACGAGGCAACAATGTCAGTTTCAGATACGAACCTTAATAATGGAGAAAAGCCCATCTCCGAAACTACCGATGCGGTAAGTAATTGACTGTTTGTGTACAATCGTTTCATACACATAATTCATGTGTACTCAGTTTTATTTAATGGAATGTAACAGGAACTCGCCGAAAAGCATGGTGATATGAAGTTAGTATGCTCACAGACAAGGTTCGGAAAAACCATGAAACTGTTGTCAGAAGACCACAAAAAGTACATCATATCAGAAACCAGTCTTGGCGGACTAACCCAGATGCATGAAGTGACTCTACGTCGCATAATGTTGGTTAGACTAGCCAAGAGCATAGATATGGACACGAAATCCATTACCATCGGTAAAACCCCAATTCATATAACAAAAGAGGACGTGCAAGGTATATTTGGCATTCCGATAGAAGGGGAGGATATAGAGCCACATCTGGAAAATCAAACCGACACAGAATTGTTTACCGCCTATGCAAACAATGGGAAAATTTTGATTTCTGACCTTGAAACGGCGATCCGAGCTTCCAAAGCCCCAGACGGTGATTTCCTGAGACGGTTCATTCTGTACGCAATTGGTACTGTTCTAGCACCAATAGCACAACATTATGTGGACTTGAAATATCTCAACCTTGTTACAGATCTTGAAAACCTTCGAAAATTTAACTGGGGATGTTTCACACTTAATCACTTCTTCAAGTCCGTTCACAAGTTTAGAAATCGAGATCACGTAAATCTACAAGGAAATCTAATTCTGCTCCAGGTTAGTGCTAGATCACTACTTAATGTCCTTTAATTATTGTTCTGTTGCATATCTGTATGGTGATGAACTAATTTATTGTGTAGTATTGGTACTGGGAGCACGTGCGTAGTGGCCGATTAATGTATGCTTCTAGACCCCCTCCATTGATCGCACGATGGGACGAAATGATGGCTACTATAAGAAGCGATGCTTACGAGAAAGGATGTCTTCATAACGGGCTGGTACCTATCTACAATTGAACTTTCTATATCCGATTTTTTATTTGGTACTAATGGTTCATTATATTTTAAAAAAATAGGCTGTCATGGAAATTTGTGCTCCTCAACGACCGCCTGAGAATTCTAATAATTTTCCAAGAAAAAAAGATGAACATGTGCATCAACATGATTCGTATCGAGCACCATCACAAGGACAACAATTTAGTAGCCAGCAAGTGTGTACTCCAAAGACTATTTGTTTTTGCAATATCACAAATAGGTGTCATGGAACCTCATTCATTTAGC
>NC_057807.1:689965523-689967409 GCF_018294505.1 Triticum aestivum | reverse complement strand
GTAAACCCCACACCGAGTTCACAAGATTTTCTTATTTCTTTATATCATTTATCCAAATCTCACATAACTCACGCGGCCCACCCCTCCCTAAATCCCGCGATTACAGCTCCGCATTCTAACCACCCGGGCCGTCCGCACCTCCCACGACCGCTACAAGATCAGATCGGAGACGCCGGTCGCCCACGGAATACAGGAGTCGGTGGCCACCACTCGCCGCCCACCGCCAACGTGATCTGAGGGCTCGGACGTCAGTGTTCTTCTCGCCGCCTCCTCCTCGTGTGAACGCGCCGTTTTTCCTTTGCGCCGTCGACCGCGCTATACCGGCACTTATAGTTTCCGACGCACTAACCGCCGCCATCTACTCGGTGGCACCATCTCCGAGATAAGGTATTTGCTGATCGTAACTCTTTATAATCGTTGTCCGCCGATGCTTTAGTTGTTGAACCCTCATAGGTTTTGCACCCAAATAGGTTCTGTGCTTAAACCATAAGTGGATCATATGTTAAATGACCCAGTTAATTTTGTTAAAATTAATTCTCTGCTAATTTTGTTATACATGTTCCAATTTTGTTCAGATTAATTGAGCCTGATTTTATCATTGCATACGAGGCAACAATGTCAGTTTCAGATACGAACCTTAATAATGGAGAAAAGCCCATCTCCGAAACTACCGATGCGGTAAGTAATTGACTGTTTGTGTACAATCGTTTCATACACATAATTCATGTGTACTCAGTTTTATTTAATGGAATGTAACAGGAACTCGCCGAAAAGCATGGTGATATGAAGTTAGTATGCTCACAGACAAGGTTCGGAAAAACCATGAAACTGTTGTCAGAAGACCACAAAAAGTACATCATATCAGAAACCAGTCTTGGCGGACTAACCCAGATGCATGAAGTGACTCTACGTCGCATAATGTTGGTTAGACTAGCCAAGAGCATAGATATGGACACGAAATCCATTACCATCGGTAAAACCCCAATTCATATAACAAAAGAGGACGTGCAAGGTATATTTGGCATTCCGATAGAAGGGGAGGATATAGAGCCACATCTGGAAAATCAAACCGACACAGAATTGTTTACCGCCTATGCAAACAATGGGAAAATTTTGATTTCTGACCTTGAAACGGCGATCCGAGCTTCCAAAGCCCCAGACGGTGATTTCCTGAGACGGTTCATTCTGTACGCAATTGGTACTGTTCTAGCACCAATAGCACAACATTATGTGGACTTGAAATATCTCAACCTTGTTACAGATCTTGAAAACCTTCGAAAATTTAACTGGGGATGTTTCACACTTAATCACTTCTTCAAGTCCGTTCACAAGTTTAGAAATCGAGATCACGTAAATCTACAAGGAAATCTAATTCTGCTCCAGGTTAGTGCTAGATCACTACTTAATGTCCTTTAATTATTGTTCTGTTGCATATCTGTATGGTGATGAACTAATTTATTGTGTAGTATTGGTACTGGGAGCACGTGCGTAGTGGCCGATTAATGTATGCTTCTAGACCCCCTCCATTGATCGCACGATGGGACGAAATGATGGCTACTATAAGAAGCGATGCTTACGAGAAAGGATGTCTTCATAACGGGCTGGTACCTATCTACAATTGAACTTTCTATATCCGATTTTTTATTTGGTACTAATGGTTCATTATATTTTAAAAAAATAGGCTGTCATGGAAATTTGTGCTCCTCAACGACCGCCTGAGAATTCTAATAATTTTCCAAGAAAAAAAGATGAACATGTGCATCAACATGATTCGTATCGAGCACCATCACAAGGACAACAATTTAGTAGCCAGCAAGTGTGTACTCCAAAGACTATTTGTTTTTGCAATATCACAAATAGGTGTCATGGAACCTCATTCATTTAGC
>NC_057807.1:689964848-689965513 GCF_018294505.1 Triticum aestivum | reverse complement strand
GTTTTATTTTGTTTACACAGATTGAAATGGTAGTTGAAGTCGTGAATGCACGCATTGCTGATCATGAAAAGAAGGTAGGCAGGAAGTTAATGAAAATTGAGCACAGATTTGATGTCAAATACCAGACTCTAGGTGAAGACTTGATCGACATGAAGACTAAAACTGGCACTAATCCTAGGTTGTTGAAGGCCGAGGACGAAATTAAAGACTTAAGGAGGGAATTCCATGTATGTCATACTGTGCATTTTGTATTTTTTATGAATATGTTCCTTCATGTTCATTATTGTTTGCATTGTTACAGGACTTAAAATACGAATTTACAAGGAACCGACAATCAGTGTCACAGAAAGGAGGCGTGCAGGTGATCAATATGGCCTAACATGTTAATATCTAAAAGTAACAAACTAATGATGAACTACCTTTGTTCATTGTAGGATCAAGTCAATGTGTGCAATTCATCCCTGACAGGAAATCCTAGGGCTAGCCAAGTCACGACGGGGACTTCGAGTACACCAAGTGCAAGACATGTGACGGAAAACAATGCGGAACCACAATTAACTCCGATGAAGCCTGTCTTTGGTAATGATTACAAGTTCACGCATGAGGACATAGAGACAGCCGTTTACATCCGCGGAAAATACGACCCTGTTGAAATAGCTAGAATC
>NC_057807.1:689959153-689964209 GCF_018294505.1 Triticum aestivum | reverse complement strand
GAGACATTACCCTCACAGCAGAAAATCTAAAGCGAAATTGGGACGACAAATACATTTATGGTGATGTAAGCCCATTATACTCTATTCTATATCATTACTGCAACAACTGTCTTATTATTGTATGATTGAAAATTTGGCAGGTTATTATGGCATATGCTAGCATTAGCCAAATTGAGAATGATACTACCTCAATCATATCCCCTCAAGAAACCGAAAAGCTGTTACAAATGAAGGGGGTGGTTCCTGTTGGACGTGCAGCCTCATGGTTAGCTCGTGTAGCAGGAAAATTTGTAGGGCGCCGAAAGGTACACGTTTTCCACACTTTCATTGTTTACGTACACGACAACTTTCGGTTCTCAACCCAACCCGAATTTTACTGCAGGTGCATGTCCCACTGAATGTACACCAAAACCATTGGATGCTAATGATGTTTAATTTTGACAAAAAAGAAATTCAGACTCTGAACTCCATGAATTATCATTGCGACAAGACCAAGGAAGATTCTCTTGTAAGTGTTCTCTTGCTGCCTCTTTTGATCCGCATGGAACATGAGCTCCCAAAGTACCATAACCCTATGTATAACTCGTCGTACCCTAGGTGGACTCGATTCAGTTCTGCATTGACGAAGCTATCAAGATAGGGTTGATATCACCAGCTAAGAACATCAATTTTGCCGAATGGACCAAAAAACGCTATGAGAACATACCACAACAGACCGATGGGTGCGCATGGCCTCATAAATTATTATTTGCATACACGAATAAGATTACTGATCTTTAACTAAACATCGCAGGACTTCCTGTGCGGTTTGGACACTGCAGTACAAGTTGTCATGGAACGGGGATGAAATGACCGATATTTTGAACCAGGTAATTGAATGCCTATTTTATATTTGTACTTTGTTTAGCTTGAAAGCTATGGTGACGTCATTGTCGGTTATCCAATATAGGCAAGGATAGATATTTTCAGGTGGAAAATATGTACAGCCTTACTGCATTCAGATTGCAATGCGCTTCGTCTCGAATCATATAAGTTCCCCATAACGGTTAGCGCTACATCAAGAATATATCATTTATTTCACAAGTCTCATGATTAGAACTAACGCAGCACTCTCTCTTAAACAGAAGGAAGTGTACGATGCCCAGCAAGCAATTCTACCTGATGCTTCAGAAGAGGACGTACAATTAGTCAACAATCCTGATGGTTCGAACGAACCTGACACATCCAACTCCCAGAAGGATACCGGTGCACCCAACTCCCCCGAAAATGGTGCACCCAACTCCCCCCAAAGTAAGAGAGCACGTGGACGCCCGAGAAAGCAAGTCGATCCTGAGCAAACAGCAAAAACAAAGAGTCTTAAAGAACTAAAACATAAATTTGACAGCAAGACCATAGCCAACCAAGTGTCTTCGTTACCATCACGGTCACGCAGAGAGCATAAACCAGCACCAGCTTTATTGAGCCCATTCAAACACAAATAGGTAGCATCAATTGATCATTAATTGATACATGCTCATGCTCATGCTCTACTTTTAGCATCATTTGATACATGTTTTGTTTTTCTTATCAGAAAGTGGAAATAGGTGCTTTTGGCAATCATGAGCATCCTCTACTTATTGCAATATCTAATGCATTGATACATTCTCATGCCCATGCTCTACTTTTAGCATCATTTGATACACGTTGAGTTCTTATCAGAAAGTGGAAATAGGTACTTTTGGCAATCATGAGCATCCTCTACTTATTGCAATATCTAATGCATCATCAGTACAAAGCTTGATTTGACAATAGGTGGAATCGGCAATCATTTGCATGCTTTAATTTTGTCAAAAATTAATGCATAGTTCAGTTGTAACTGCTCATAGATATGGCAGGAACATGCTGAGTTATACACTAAACATAGTCATGCCAAGCTATAACTACCATAGTCATATTATTAGAGTTCCTAGCATGCATCACCATACGGCAGAATAACACAACAACCATAACATAGACCACCGTACAATACTTGAGTTGGTAAGGCCTTGTACAATGCAAGGTGCTTAGGGGAGTTGCTTATAGAAATAAACCAGGCTTTTCTTAAGCACAGGTGCTTATTTGTACAGGGTAGACGCATAACTAGGCGTCTCTCCTGTACAAATATGCACCGGTGCATCAGAAAAACCCTGTTTATTTTTCTAAGCACCACCCTAAGCATCTAGCATTGCACAAGGCTTAAACATGCATCACCAAAATATTATTAACAACTAGGAACACTAAACCAGAGTAGCAGCAAATTCTTAACATAAACGGCAGATCAACCACCACTCAACATAGGTTCAGACACACCATAGGACATCAGTTTTAGACTCCAACAACAAAGAAACATAGATAACATAAGAGGACACGGCGGTCCTGGGGCAGCATCAGCACTCTAGCAGCACATCACTTCTCTCCCTTCTTCAATGCATGTTGTACGGCTCATTGACTTTGACAATCTCCAGGAAGCGTGCATAGGCAACATGTTTAGCCAGAGTACTGGCACTATGATTCTTGCCATGTCCATTGCCAGTGCTGAAGGCATGCTGGATCATGCCATCTATGCCGCCACCGATCACCTTGCAACAGAAAGGGCACCCAATCTTGCCAAAGAAACGGTACTTGATCTTCCCAGCAATCAGATGCCTCAGGGTGTACCGGCTCTTGCTGTGCCTGCTGTCCATGCTGTAGCCCACGTCGTTGTCATCCTCCTGTCAATTAGTGAATTAGTACACATAGAACAACTCAGGTGATATATTATGGTACATTGACTTTAATTACAATGTTTTGAAAGTACACATGTGAAACATGGCAACTATCTATTTGCTAGAAATAAGGCGTATGTGCACATACATAATTGAGCCAAGTAAATTGACATGCACAATTATGGACGGTGGAATAGTTGCATTTATAGATTAGTGCACAAGTAGTACATAACTAACACATGAAAGACTACATGAAGTGGCTTGGTTTAATGATATTTGATACTTGTTACAGGTGTAATTCTTATTGGAATCAGAAAAATGGCTTCATTGTACTCCTCCATGTTTCACACAAGGGGGGTTTGTTCTATCTACTGGAATGAAGAAACAATTATTCTTTCTGACAGCGGCAATACTGCTTCTCCAACATTGTTAGACCCTGATAACTTTCAGAAGGAAATTGGTAAAGGAGCTATGGGGTGTCTCACTGCTCATATTGATGAGAGATGTGGCTGTGATCATCTAAATAAAATACTGTGGAAAATTGGGTAGATGAGATGTTTTGATTTTTCGGTATCCAGTGGATTTGTAATGTCAGCCCATAATTATTAAGGGAGCGATCACTTACTTTGCAAAATGGAAATCTGTATAGAATTTGCAAATGGATCATCTATGAACATGTGTGCAAACTAATCATCTATGAACATGTGTGCAAATTAATTCATGTACATAAACTATAATGAATCAGGAACTGCAGCATTTAGTCACTGTCCTGGGGAAGCCAATGGAGAATCCTGCCATATATCCATTGTTTAACCCACTTTTTTCATTATTGTATCCCTGCCATGAACATTTTCTTGTATTTGGGTTCATTACCCCACTTCTTTCATTAATGTATCCCTTGTGAAACTTATGCTCATCTAGTTAACAAGACTAACCCCAATGCCATGAAAAAGAACCAGAGTATCTGCTGGAATCAGAATGTGAATCAGATTTAAAAATCCACATCCAACATGAAGATCTATGCTAGATCCCTACAATCCTAGATACGTACAACTAGAAAGCCCAAGTGAAATTGATGCTCATCTAGTTAACAAGAAAAACCCCAATGTCATGAAAAAAACTGAGCAAAAAATAGAGTACTACCTCAGACAGCTCGTCGATGGCATCCTCGTCGAAGTCGCTGCCCTTCCTGCTATCTAGGTCGAACTCCTTTATGGCGTTCTCCTCCATGAGCTCTTCGATTTTGTCATACACCTTGCGCTTACGCCTTCTCATCTCCTCCTCCTCCGGATCTTCCCTGACCTTGTGCTCGCCGACGGGTGCCTCGACGGCTGCGATGGCAGCGGGAGCAGGCACAACGATCGCTGCACCGCCAGATTCCGCCGCTACGGCGGACTCAGCCGCTCCACCCACGACTGCAGCCACGGCAACAGACTGCTCTGCTCCGATGGTTGCCTCCGGCTCGTCCGCCGCATCTTCACGCCCGCGCTTCATCGTCGGTCGAAGACAGGAGGAGGGAGGCGTAGGAAGGAAGGAGGGTGGTGACGAAGGAGGAGAGGGTGGTGAGGTGGTGAGGAAGGAAGAGAGGGTGGTATGGTTCGGGAGAGGACGAGGGTTTTCTACCCGATTTGGGGAAGAAAGGCACTACTCCTGCCTCTTGGAGTTACCGAGAAGCCGCGGGTGCCGATTTGACTTGACACACCCACCCGGCCGTCCCGATTCCACGTGGGGACGTGGCGGTCGTGCACGCGGTCGTGCACCTCCTACGGTTTGCCATCAATTGCTATCGGTCTCAAAAGTGGGTCCCCTTGTCATCCACACAACCAAGCCACCACATGTACCACATTTTTCTTTCTCCCTGTCTCGACCACTCCACATCTTTCTTTCTCCCCTTCTCGACCAGCGCCACCCCCTCCGCCGCCATCTGCCGACGACCCCTCTCTTCGCTGCCGGTGCGCGGCCGCCGCCAACTACGGCAAGTACGTCAGATCTCCACTCTTCTTCCCTTCCCCAAACGCGTCTCCCTACGGAGGCGGATCTGAGCCGATTGGTTTGGACTGAAACTTAGTTTTTGGATTGGATCTTGATTTGGTTTATATGGTTTGAGACCAAATCAATCAATTAGTTTGAGCCGCCACTACCACCTACTACTGCTTCAAATCCAAGAGCCGCAGTTGCCGGCCGGAGCTCGTCGGCTCTCTCGAGCTTTGACGCCATGTCTGATCTAGATTCATGACATGCCCTCGCATATGGCTTTGTCCACGGTTTGAACCTTTGGAAGTTGAAAACGGTTTGGACTGGGTTGGATAACGCGCATGTATAGTTCGGTTTGG
>NC_057807.1:689912060-689914532 GCF_018294505.1 Triticum aestivum | reverse complement strand
CAGATCTGACACCCCACCATGACTAAGACGCCGAAGGAGGAAACCATACCTGCCATCCACGAACCACGAACCCAGTACATGTTCCGTCTTTCAGATGTCGTCAATAGGCAGACCACAATCCGCATCTTCGACTTATAGCGACATGGTTCCAACCCAAATACGATATGTACTCCCTTCGTTCCTAAATATAAGTCTTTTTAGATATTTCAAATGTAGACTACGTACTGATGTACAGTACTCCCTCCGTCCCAAAATAAGTGTTTCAACTTTGTACTCACTTTAGTACAAAGTTGTACTAAGCTTGAGACACTTAATTTAGGATGAAGAGTATAGATATGTTTTAGAGTGTAGATTTACTCACTTTGCTCCGTATATAGTCCATATTGGAATCTCTAAAAAGACTTATATTTAAAAACGGAGGGCTACTTTCTATACGTACCATTAGCATGTAGACCTTGCTCCAAACCACACCGCCCACGCAAGTGACCAGGGGTGCAGGAAGCTGGGGTGCTCACCACATAGCAGAACCACCCAATGCTACGAGCAGCGGGGATTTCTGCAACGACTAGCATAGTGTCTAGCTTCCATTTTGCAACATCATGAAGCTGGAGGTGACTGCAACATGGTCCATGTTGCAATGGGTGACCAAAGGCCCGTGTGTTTTTGCAATGTTAGGTGGCCAGCCATGTTGCAGTGGGTCAAAACAAACATGCATGGTCCATGTTGTAACACATGACCAAAGGCTCACTTTAGGCAAGTTGGAGGTGACCACAACATTGCCCGTGTTGCAATGGGTAACCGCAACATGATCCATGTGGCAATTGGTGATACTAGCCTTACCAGGTGACTACACAAGTGCAACAAGTTTTTTGTTGTGAAGCATTGCAAAGGTTGCGGGGCAGGAGATGGACAACGCTCCTGCACTCCATCGAACGGCTGCCAAGTCTGTTGATTTTCTCAGATTATCACCCGACCAACACATAGTGTTGTCCAAAATAAATGTAAGTAGTGCTCAAAATCGGATCATCATGTCCCTCGTGATTTTTTATATTCTCTTGTGGGTATGATTCATTATCATGTAACTTATGAGGGCAAATAAAACAATATAAAACGGTTGCTAATAATTTATCATCACGATATTTTAAGCAACTCAAAAAAATGTTGACATTTTAAGCAATCTAACAAAACACTCGTGACGATGTACAATCACCACAAACAAGGGAAGCACTCACGGAAGTAAAAAAATGCGTCTATATTATAGTCCACATAATCAGGAGTTGAAAACCTTTCCCATTTTTGTGTAACATGGTTATGAAGCCCCACGATAATTAACTCGTCGGTGCATTGGTTCACAAACCAATGGCGACCGTTTACGCAAAAAGGAAAACGGTTATGAAGAATAATAGCTTGCATATTGAATGCAACTAGTTAAGAAACTGTTTTCCAAGGCAAAGTTGTGATATGCATTTTCCCTGTGGACCAAACATCTCCACCTTAGAAGCCTGGATCAATCGGATTATCGGCGAATTAGAGTTTGGACTGAATTACAACAACCACTCGAGGCAAGTGCCACTTTCATCACGTCGATAACCAGCTCTTTGACTTTGTCTGTGCGAGAGTAAGAGTCTACTTGTTTGTTGTAACGAGCATAGAACCAGATGATTTCTAAGAGCCAGCAGGGGCACATGTGGTTGTTGCTAGAGCCAACAATCTTCCGCAATAGAAGGATCTCTAATAGATGGTAGTTGGCGAGCACGGTGCGGAGAGCATCCTCCGCTAGGATGACCGAGCTCCTACAAGATCAAGAAGTTATCCAGTAGGGCGGCGCACTGTAGCGGTGGAACGTAGCCACACGAGTGTGAGCCAATTAGAAAACATTGAGGAGGTATTGGACGAGCCGGAGCTCCTCGAGGTGGACGAGGCCCTCGGTCATGGAGCCAACCATTTGCCTTACGAAACCTCCATATGCCAAGTGCACCACCGACACCGTTGTGCGATGTCAAAAATCTTCCATGCCTACCAGCACACAAAGCAGGTGCGCCACACCCTGTTGCATGTCCCCGTCAACTAACCACGCCCTCCACTCTTGCGACACAACCTAACCACGATTTTGGTTTAAATCCTACCCAACTGATTTTCCAATTAGCCCAAATATTGGTTTGTTGATTTTAGCTGTCAGTAACAGTTTTATCAAATTGAAATTTCTTTTCATATTGGTTTCTCAATTTTGGTTGTTGGGACACAAAACATATTGAAATCCATACATAAAATGCTTATGGCTGATGACCATTCTCAATATCATGCTACCCGCTCGCTCCTCAGGACGATGCACCATTGTTGGTTCGCTGCCCACGATGGGCATCACTGACGAGGTTGCTTGTAGCCCTGCTCGAAGAAACAGGAGAAGCCCTCACATCACACCCCTGATGCCACGCATGCATCCAGCTTCAACTAGCAGCACCAGTGTACCCG
>NC_057807.1:689907036-689911333 GCF_018294505.1 Triticum aestivum | reverse complement strand
CAGTGGTGAGGATACTCGTGGTAGCAAGGCACCGCGGGTGGTAGTCGCAACAATTGTTCCCCGTCCTCTCCAACACATGTGGATGTCGGTTGCAGCTCCACCCCTTGGGATATGCATCTACCACATCATATGGTTACAACTCTTGTCGTAGTGTTCGCCATGGTTGTTCCAGCATCTGATTACTATGGTTGTAGCACCCCACCCCATCATGGTCAACGCTAGAAGCTCCCGATGGTCGTGGTTACAGCTTTTGATCGTCTTGGTTCCAGCATTCGGTCATCGTAGTTCCAAAATCTGGCTGTCGGGGTCGGAATCACCGGTCTTGGTCACAACGGAGGGCTCCCGGGTACGCATGGTCGCAACAACCGTCAAAACACGGGTTCCAACATTCGGGTGTGGCGTTTTGCAACAATGTTGGTCATGGTCACGACGTAGGGCTCCCATTCTCATGGGTTCATATCGACCCATCAAAACATGGGTTCCTACATCTAGCCATTGTGATACCTGCATCCGGGTATGGCGGTTGCAAGAACGCCGGTCGTGGTCACATGGAGGGCTCCCATGTTCTCGGGGCGACAACGACTCGTCAAAACACTAGTTCCAGCATCTTGCCCTCGTTATTCCAGCATCCACGTGTGGCAGTTGTAGTGCCCCACCGACCATGTGGCCTTCATCGCTGCAACATTGGAGAGGCCTTGACCTCCGTCTGCAGCACCGTCAGCTTCCAATTGCAGCTTCTTCAGTACGCGGTTCCAGCTCCACGGGCGGGCCGGTCACAACATCATGCACTGGTCGTCGAGTATGCCCACATGGCTTACTGCGTCGCCACTACACACCCCATCGCAGCTCCTGGCATCTCAAGTTGAAGCATGAACTCTTGCCCGTCACATTGTTAGTCCCCTGCCTCTTGTCGCCGCCACAACATCCCCCGTGTAGCTCGGCCAAGCAGCTCGCCGCATCGCTCTCGCAGCACCCATACCGCAACCTCGCAACTTGTTGAAGTGCCACTCATAGCTCGCCATTCTTGGGAACGCATCGGTGTGACTTGCCTACGCAGAGGTAGAAGTCCATGGGCAACATTGTAGAGAAGAAGGACGACAACTTGCAGCCCCTTACTAAGGTGATTCACGACATACTAGGCTGGAGGAAAACGAGTGGCTGTGCTAGGTGATAAGGAAGAAGAAGGGGGCAATTGGTGGACCGCCACAACACATTTGTGTGCGAGAGGGAGCGTGAAATATCGCTTGATGGAACGTCTCGCGCGTGACTGGCATGATTCTTGGCCGATCGGCCTGCTGGGATCATTTACCTTAGCAATTGGTGTAAAGTTAAATTGATAGTGAAGTATTGTAAACTTATCTTTTCCTTTTTCTTCTTGGAAAAAAAATTCTTTTATGGCGGCAGTAGTGGTCATTCGATGGTCTTGGAATCTTGATTTAATTTTTATTATGTTTGAGTTGCTTTGTATTTTCGAAGAACTTTTATAGTAATAGATCTGATCCTTTCCCTAAAAATAGTGCTTTCTTGGTGAAAACCAAAAACTCTCCAAAAGATTAAGGCGACGGACGGTAGCCAGTTCATAGGCTATCTCTCCCGAGGTCGAGGGACGATCGACTGCAGAAAGAGAAATCCAAAGGGGAAGGATGGGCATACGTATGGGAAGAAACGGGAATACGGAGCTGCGCGGGTTCCTTTCCGCCAGAAAAATATGTGTCTGAGGAAAAAGATGTACACCGTTGGATGGCCGGGAAGCACGGATGGGAGCACTGAGAGGGAGCAGGCAAGCCCCATCCGCCCCTGCGTCCCCATGAGCCCACAATCCTTGTCATGCTAAGACCGGCCAATAGTGTTGCTCCTTATACCCTGATCCGCGTGACCAATAATCTGAGCCGTCGAATTAATCTAACCGCCAATCAATGTCGCGCAAACTAAGGAATCTAATCTAATCTTACACGATCCTTCCCTCTATGTCGGTTCGTGTAGCCCCTTGGTGCCGCCTATAAATACCACAGCTCTCATGCTACTTTTTCCTAACATCACATCACAACAGATCAGGAGTCCTCATCCTTCAGCTAGCCTATAAGTATTGGTTCACCAGCTAGCAGCAAAGCTCAATTACGAGAGTTAAGGTAAATACATCAGTTTTTGTTGGTTTCACTCGTTATTGCTTTGTTTTGCATGCATGTGTTGGTCATCAACATGCATGCAAATTTTAGCTGATGCAGACATGCAGTAACTTGGTTTTCATTCCTAGCTGACAATTGCTGTTGATAATCTGTTCTGCACTGAATATTGCCGCAAGTAAATTCACTTATGTGTTTGAAGAATTTTGTGATTTCTACCAAAGTGGAGGGGAACTGGTTTGGTAGTAGAAGGGTCAAGATATTTACCTTTTTTATATTGATGAAATCAGGTTTTAAGGGACGTTTAGTAGTTAACATCATTTTCACATATTTCAATAGGATTTGGACCGTTACATTATTTTTTGAGGCAGTCATTTTTTTTGTCAGTTAATGCTGTAACTACTAAATGCTACTTCCTAGGATGGCTCGAACAAAGATCACAGCTCGTCAGTCCACCGGAGGGAAGGCTCCCACGAAGCAGCTTAGGGCTTTCTATGTAACACTTCACCTCTCGTTTGTCTTTCTATTTATAATACTACACATATATTGTTTTTCTACTGTTGGAATTCTAACAACTCGTCAATTTTCCCGCAACAAGTAACATATCTTTTGTAATGGTTTGTTGGACAATAACTTAGGCTGCCGCTCGCAAGACTGCTCCCGCAGCCGGAGGAGTCAAGAAGCCTCGTCCATACCGCCCTGGAACTATTGCCCTACGGTAGGTGTGGCATCATATACATCACTGTGATGTTCTTATTTCATGCATGTAATGCAATTGTCGAGGATGTAATTTAGTAATTAATTATCCCATCCTGTGATCTCAAGTAACTTCCATAGTATAAATGGCTTTCATGCATGTATTCTTACAGTGAAATACGCAAGTATCAGAAAGGAACTGAACTGCTCATAAGGAAGATGCCCTTTCATAGGCTTGTCCGGGAGATTGCTCAGTCTTCCAAGGTATAATTCTCCAAGTCACGCGTGCCTTAAAGCTGTCGTGCTTGTCACTGCAATATTTTTGGATTAATATTAAGTATTCATGATACTACCTCCGTCTCGGTGAATAAGTCATTCGCGTAGTTCTAGATCGGCGATTTAACTATCTAAATATGTATTATGTGTGATAAAAAATATATATTTAGAAAGTACATCCGTGTAGAAATCTAGTGATATACTTTTCATGACATACAACACATATTTAATTCCTCAAATCGATGACCTAGAACTACCCGAATGACTTATTCACCTAGACGGAGGTAGTACTAATGATGATTATATTATTATTACTATTCTAATTATAATAATTACTACCATAATAGTAATATATGTTCATTGTTGGTATGTGTGTAGAGTGACCTACGTTTCCAGAGCCGTGCGGTTCTAGCTCTGCAAGAGGCGGCGGAAGCGTACCTAGTGGGTCTGTTTGAGGACACCAATCTATGTGTTGTCCATGCCAAGCGTGTGACCATCATGTCTAAAGACATTCAACTGGCTAGGAGGATCCGTGGTGAAAGAATGTAATTGGTTCAACACCAACACATTGCTCATATGTTTCTGGGACCGCAACAATGAATCCCTAATTTGATTTGCCATGTACGCTATATTACAATACATAGTACTATTTCTGATGTTTTTTCAACTTTTCAAAATCAAACTAGGACCGCAACAATGAATCCCTAATTTGATTTGCCATGTACACCAACACCAATACATATGCACCCATACAAAGTACTCCTCGGGCGTCTTGCGGGCCCAGGCCGGAGGCAGCAGGCCCCAGCGCGCGGAGCACGCAGCGGGGCCGACGGAGAGGTGTTGATTGGGATCACCGGGGCCGACGACGCGCGTGGTGCCGGCAGGGGACGCGAGAGGGCCACTACCGGACTCGCCGTCTATGCCTACGGCCACGGGCCGTCGGCAGCCGTCGGCATAGAGCCGTCAGTCTAGATTACGTCAGCGTACTCCTGTCAGACCGTCGGCATAATAATGCCGTCGGCATAGGGGGGTATGCCGACGGCCCTGGCGCAGCCGTCGGCATAGTTTAGCCGTTGGCGTAGTTTTCCGTCTGACGGCAACGGACGGCGCCGTCAGAACTACTGGCGGCTCAGGAGGCGACACGTGGCAAAGATATCCCTACGGCAAAGCCGTCGGCATAGGTTAAATCTATGCCGACGGCT
>NC_057807.1:689899096-689906912 GCF_018294505.1 Triticum aestivum | reverse complement strand
CTGGTGTAACCTGGTGGCATGGCTATGCCTACGGCAAAGCCGTCGGCATAGATATAAATCTATGCCGACGGCTTGGCCGTAGGCATAGCCTGCCACGTGTCGCCTCCTGGTGGCTCCTGAGCGTATCTATGCCGACGGCTTTGCCGTAGGCATATTTTTTTTTATATTCCCTGTTTTCTCTTTTCCAATTCATTTGACAACATTTAAACATAGTCAAGTTCATCATCTAAAGATCATCACCGGCGAAAGTCCACGAACATAAGAGTAGTGCAAGACATGAAACATCATAAAAGTTGAAACATGAAAGACATGGCACAACGGCCGCATACACGGAATCATCATCGACATCAAGCACCACCGAGTCCACCTCCTCCAAAACCACCACCACCTCCGCCAAAAGCACCACCAAGGCCACCTCCGCCAAAACCGCCACCGCCAAGTCCTCCTCCGCCAAAACCGCCACCGCGACCACCATCACTCTGCCAGATCGGAGTGACTGGGGTCGACGGAGCAGGAGTCGAGCCACCGGTCCCCTACATGTTTGAAAGAAGATTCTAACGGTAAATATGACATGATAGTGTTGAATGAACGAGAACTAGTTTGTCATTAGTTAGGCAAATTTACTAACCGGAGTATCACCGCCTAGTGCCAGCCATTCCTCGAACGTGGGAATGTGTGGGGCGTCTCCCGCAGGTGGTGGTGGGGGTCCAACTTGTGGTGGCTCCGTGCGGTTAGTCCAAGACGCCAACATAGCCTGGATGTTAGTTAAACAAGTCCACTTAGAAACAAGCCGTGATCAACAAAGTTAGAAGGAATAGAAGTGCAAATTTGAGCTTGGTTTAAGAGGGCAAAACTAACCGCCATCACTTGACGGCTGTAATCATCATTTGCATTCACTCGTTGCAAGTACTCCCTCACCTCAATATGCCTATGCTCGAGAAAGGTCTGATATGCCTACAAAATTGAGGTTGTTTCTAAGTGGGCAGTGATGAAAATAAACTAAGAAAGATAGAGACAAAGAAGATAAGGGGAAGTACTTACAGCACGTTGGCGGACTAAGGGAGGCTGCGAACGCCCCGTACTCTCTAACGGGCTCGGGTTGGTAGCTCGAAGCCGTGTGTACGAGATCGACGGAGTGATCAAGCCATCGAAACACGGATACCGGCCATGGGACTTACCCTGGATGGCCACCACCGCCGTGTCGTCGATCTGAGACTGGGCGACCTCAGGAACGGGAACATCCGGATGCAACTTCTGATAGTTCTGAGTGTAAGACTCCAGGTGTTTCTGGTGTTGCCGTAGTACTGGCTCTCGCCCTCCTTGCGATCACTCCGCTCGCGGGCCAACTTCCACGACTCCATGTCTGAGAGCGGCCTCTGCAACTTGTCCTCCTGCATTGTCAAACAGAAGTTAGCCATACATAAGAACATGACGGTAAAGAAGAACCAAAATGCATCTTTCATATAGATATACCTTCATGGCCTTGAAGCCCAAGTGGTTCCTGTTTCCTTGGCCGTGTGTCCCATCTTTTCCACGGTTAGCCCGGGCCTTGATGCTCTTGGCAACAAACTCTGGATCGTCACCGACCCACCTATCCCCCAAACACGCCCATCCGTCATGCCTTCCATAGCACCAACGAGGAACAACCTATTCAAATTTTGGAAGCATGACATGTGAGCATGAAACATATAGTTGACTCCTTGAAACAATGAAAAGTCAGTAATAATTACCATCATGAACTGCTCCCTCCTCATGGTAATTTTTTGCCTTTGTGCTTGAGTTTTGGTCATCTTTTGTTGCAGGTAGATGTGGTAGTACTGTGAGACGGCAACCCAACGCACCTCGTACTGCAACTGACGAGCTTTCTTCTTTGCAGACACAAGTAAGACCACGTCGGCTCTGGCCTTGTGCTCGTCAAGAACTCTATAGAGTTGCTGCAATCATGCATAAACCAGAAGCAAACAAGGCATGATATGAGTGATTCAATGATAAACTATGAACAAAACTAAAGACAAGTGATTCAAAAGGGAACTTACCCAAAATTTGGTGATCACGGCCTTAGCGGCCGTCCCGTACTACGCGTTGCTGCAAGCCTCGTACTGGGCCGAACTTGTGGCCAAAACACGCAGCTGTGGGTACCTGTCTGGCCGCGGGCAGAATAGGCCAGGCCAAAACTACTTCAACAGGACAGTGAGAAGGCCGTTCGGTTTACGGCCCTTTCCATGAAGGATCCAGTTACTGCAAAAGAATCAAAGGGTTGCCATGTGTACAATAAAAAAATGTTGTCATGTGTTGAAAGTATGATTGAGATGCACTTACTCTGTCCCCGCAGGTTCAATGAGCCACTTGTGCGCCTCGATAGAAGGTGGTGTAGGTACTCCGGCATTACCACGCAGCCACCCCTACGGAGCACCCGGTGGCAAGTCACCCCACAACTCGGGGTAAACCTCCCCTCCACCCTCCTCGCCCTCTTCGGCCTCCTCCTCCTCGGCCTCCTCCTCCTCGGCCTCCTCCTCACCCTCCTCCTCCTCGACATCAGGAATATACTCCTCCTCCTCAGATTCAGAAGCTGCATCAGCATAGGAGGGCATCGAAGAAGACCCTCCTATTTCGGACACGGCCCGGAGTTTTTTGGCCCGGTTGCTTCTCCCCCCACCTCCTCGTCCTATAGGGGCTCTCCCCCCACCCCCTCCTCCTCTAGGGTCTCCTCCCCCGACCCCTCCACCTCCCTGTGAGGTGCCATCCTCGCGTAGTCGGGAGGGAACCTTGTGGGCTCGTCCACTCCGAGTAAGTCCTCCTTTGAGTTTACCGAGGAAACTGGCACCGCTGGACTTGCCCATGATTAGCAAACCTGCATTGAGAAGAGAATAAACAATTAGTAAGGATATAAAAAAACAAGCATACAGGAAAGACATTAATAACGGAAGAGAACATTATTAAAAGAACATACATTTTCTAGAACCCATATGAATCATCACTATTGTAATCTATTTGTCGACCGGTCTCATCATCACTATCCCGCATATCTTCTTCGTTGTCTGACGGAGGTGGAGGCTCTTCCTCGTCGTCAGCGTCAGCGTCTTCATTTAATTTTTCAAGCATAATTATGTCTCTTTGATTCACAAATGCCTCACCATCAATCGGGCGCCGTTGTCATTTGGGTCTTGGTCAACATAACCCAAGTCATCATCCTCCTTGTTTCGGACCACGTCATCATGTTCCTCTTGAAAAAACACTCCCTCGTATGTCATGGGGTTTATGTTGTAGTAATCATCATCGTTCGGGTCCGGTAGCTTACCATGTGGCGACACCTTGAACACAACTTCCCAACCCTTTAGGTACTCTTTCTGGCATGGGTAAGGCAGATAATATACTTGTGTGGCCTGGGTAGCGGCGATAAAGAGATCAGCTCCGGCATAGACGGTTGATGGTTTAACTTCAACTAAACCAACAGAAGGCGTATGTCTCAGACCCTTTTTGGGGTCGAACCATCGGCATTTGAACACAGTGAGACTTAGGTGTTTACGGCCACATTTGAATGTAAGCTCGTATATTTTTCCTACCCTTCCGTAGTAATCTACATTATTATCTCCTTCGGTGAAGACTCCAGTATTTATGGTTTTGGGATCAGGCCGACTGTTCTGGTGCTCCTCTGTATGGAAGCAATACCCATTCACATCATACTTTTGGCATGTCATGACGGTAGGGTCAAAACCCATGGAAACCCATCTCAATTCTTCATCCATTGATTCGTTCGGATCATTTCCCTACAAGTTTAATTGAAATTATAGGGTGCATGAGTTTAATTGGAAGTGTGAAATGGGTAATAGGGAAGTGTGAAATATTACTTTCTCCATGAACCACGCAACGAAAATTTTCCTTCCATCAGCACCCTTTCGGAGAAGAGCAAGTGCCTCCACTTCAGTAGGAGGCAGCATTCCTGTCCATTCTTCCTCAACGAATCGAGTACAATAAGAAAAGCGGTATAAGAACTAGGCAAAGTGAACATAACGAATTGACTAAAAGAATGGTGCAAAGGTATTACCTCATCCACTCATCCTCAACTTCTTTGATGTTGTGCAAGATATAGAACATGACATCCTCCCACTCATCTCGTGGCATGACAGAAGATGTCGAGCATCCAGCCCTGCCACCTTGCCAGGTGAATAGAGGCAACTTGGGTTTATACTTGGGTTCTTCTTTATTGTATCGAGACACCTTATTGTGCAACGTGGGAAGATGGTCCGGATAGTAGGCTGTCCTGAGGTCTGCCACCTCCTCTAGGATAACTGCCTCAGCTATGGAAGCTTCAATCTTAGCTTTGTTTCCACATTTCTGTCTCAGATGCTTGTTCTGTCTCTCAGGGCCGTACTGCCAATGATACTGCACAGGGCCCCCCAACAATACCTCGTTCACAAGGTGCAAAATGAGATGTGTCATCGGAGTAAAGAAGCCTGGCGGGAAGATCTTCTCTAGCTTGCATATCAACTCCGGCGCCTTCTTATGCATTTCTTTTATCTTCTTAGGACATACTTCTTTAGGACAAAGCGTTCAGAAGAAAGGGCTTAACTCCGCAAGCACACGCCAGACACGCTCGGGAACATAGCCCCGAACCATCACGGGCATAATCCGCTCAATCCATACATGATAGTCATGACTCTTCAGCCCGGTCACTCTGCCCGTTGAAAGATTGACCCCCTTACTTATATTCGACGCATAACCATCAGTGAACTTCACGACGTGTTTCAGCCACTTGAATGCCTCCATCTTATGATCCTTTTTAAGTACGAAGTCAGCATCTGGCTTGAACCAAGATTTTCGACTGCCCGTGGGAGGTTGCATGTGAAGACGTGGTCTATCACAAATATTCTGTTGATCGACTCTAGCATTAACATTATCCTTTGTCTTATCAGGAATGTTGAGGATCATGTTAAAAAGGGACTCTGCGACATTCTTTTCGGTGTGCATCACGTCGATGTTGTATGGAAGTTTGAGGTCCTTCAAATAGGGAAGCTGCGTGAAGGGGGTAATGTGAGTCCAGTTGTGCGTCTCACCATATCCTTCAAAACATTTTTTCCCTTTACCGATGCCTTTGCCTTTGCCTTTGCCTTTGCCTTTCCCTTCACCGGCAGGCTTAAGAGATTTGAGCTGAGCAAGCACATCCGCACCAGAAAACATTGGAATCTCGTTTACTTCATGGACAACTTTTCCTTTTGTGAAGTTCTTCTTGTCTTCCCTATGAGGATGGTCTGGAGGGAGGAATTGTCGATGCTGGTCAAAGGCAACATACTTGCCACCCTTCTTCAGCCAAATGAAAATCAAGGCCTGCATGCACACTGGGCAAGGCATCTTTCCACTTGTACACCATCCGCAGAACAGGGCATAGCCGGGAAAGTCATGCATGCAATACTGTAGCCAAACTTTCATCAAGAAATTTTTCTGCAGATGCCGGTCGTATGTCAACCTCGGGAAGTACCAAGAATGGTGCAAATCATCCACCAACGGCTGCATAAACACACTCAAATTCTTCCCTGGATATTCAGGCCCCGGAATTATAAGCGACAGGAACATGGTCTTGCGTTGCATTATGGCGCTGGGAGGGAGATTGAGCGGAATAACAAATATGGGCCAGCAGCTGTATGGATTAGACGACATACCATATGGATTGAAACCATCACCTGTTATAGCAATTCTGACATTCCCAGCCTCGGCTGCTTCCTCCGGGTACTTTATATCGAATGACTTCCATGCTTCACCTTCTGATGTATGTACAATTTTTTTTGGATTGTACCTTTTCCCTTCCTTGTGCCATTTCATCATTTTGGCCGACTCCTCGGTGATGAAAAGGCGCTGCAGTCTTTTTATAAAATCAAGATACCGAAGAACCTTCACAAGGATTTTTAGCTGCCGCTTCTGACCATGCTTATCGACCACCTCAATATACCGAGAGGAACCACACTTCCTACAGTAGTTGTCATCCACATACTCATGCCTAAACAAAAGGCAATTCTTTGGACAAACATGTATTTTCTCATAGTCCATGGAGAGCGCCTTCATGATTTTCTTCGTACCATACAGGGTTTTCGGCAGTTCATGGCCCTCGGGCAGGCTGTTAGCCCATACTCCTAGAAATGCTTCGAAGCAACCTCGGCTACAGCCGTACTCAGCCTTCACTTCCACCAGTTGCGAGATGGCATCCAGCACAGACAGCTTGGCACCCTCATAGAGAGGTTTCTTTGACGAGGCCAAGATTTCCAGGAAGGCCTTTGCGGTTTCCTCCGGCTCCTCCGGTTCATTCGCTGAATGTGACGGAGGTGTCGGCTGTGCAGCAAAGACATCATCTAGCATGTCTCTAACCCCATCGTCCTCATAACCAGTGACGCGTTGTCGTATCACATCCTCTCTACCACGGTCCCGCTGGGCAAAGTTTATCGGCATATTAAAGTTGGGCATAAATCCATGCGTGCGAAGGTGCTTAGTCATCACACTCTTATCTCTGCGGATACGTCTCTTACATCTGGCACACGGGCATTCTGGCACCATCCTCATTGGACTACGGAATATCTCTTTCAAAAACACATCAGTTTTCTCGACCCACTCTATTGTTACTTGATTCCGACGAAAAAATCCACTATACATCCACTGATTATCTGCCATCTCTGCTTTATTGGAACCCACACAACAAAATTAATGATTCATTTAAATTACCCACATCAATATTTTATTTTTTACAAGGTTGACGAGTAATCCACCTACATCTCTAATAGGTAAAGATGGGTCCTAATCCCACCCGAGAATGTGTAGATTGAGTACAGTCCATGCTCTACCCCATTCTGAGACAAAATTTCGGCAGCACCTCCCCGCTATTCTCCAAATACACGTCTCGGCAAAATGCCGAGAGAATGTGCATCCAGAGAACAACAGGGAGGCGCCGCCGAAATCCTGTCTCGGAACGGGGTAGAGCATGAACAACGTACCCAATCTACACATCCTCGGGCTGTCCGTGGAAAGCGCTGGACAATCCGAAAGAGCAACGGTGATAAATATGCAATTGAATGCATATTTATCGATGCAACCCTTTCGGACGGGAGATCTAGGTTACGCGACTTGATGTGAAAATTCAATCTAGTGACATGGGAAAAAGTGGACGAGGTCATGGAATTGTTGCTCACCCTCCGATGTAGTTGATCAAAGGAGAGGGACGATCGTGGACCAACACCTCCAACGTCGACGATCACTCCACGAAGATGGAACACCACAAATCCTGTTAATTACACCGAGTGAAAAAAAATTAGGTCATCACATCACATTAAGCATTGATACTTTTAACTATGAAAAAAAATCATGTTTCGTCAAGTGTCAAATTTGGAAGCACTTATCATATCGCAATTTATGCCATCACCTCAGATTAAGCATTGACACATCAATTTTTTTTAGCAAGATCATCATGATGAAATAACCACTTATCGTATCCCAAATTTGAAGCACATCTCACATAGCTACTTAACAACATCACAAACTGAAAATAAAATCTTCGTTAACAATTTTATGAACTAAGTGACTCAAGTTGCTTTTTTAACTATGATAATTCATTTTGCCGAGATTCATCCATCTAGCAACCTAACCGTAGCAAAATAATTCCTTTTGCCGAGATTCCTCCATCCATCTAAGATACATACAATATTCATCCATCTAGCAACCTAACAACATCCAACATCCATCCATGCATCCATTCATACATCCAACAATAGCTAAATAATGCAAAAAAATGAAAAAAAGAGTGTTAGCTCACCGGGCAGAGAGGCGTCACGCTGGT
>NC_057807.1:689896377-689897094 GCF_018294505.1 Triticum aestivum | reverse complement strand
GCCACGTGGCACCTATGCCGACGGCTTAGCCGTAGGCATAGTTATATTTTTTATTTTTTTAATGTTTTTATAGCTTATATTTTTTCTTCTTTCTGTTTTTTTATTTCATATAAAATTTTGATGTTTTTATAGTCATCAGTTATATTTTTACACACACAGGGGAGATGAAGGCGCCACGTGGCTTTTTTTTTGCAACAACTTTTATACATGTTTAACATTTTAAAAAAATATTATTAACTATCTTCAAATATATTTTTAGTGTATATTATTTTCATACAAATTGGAAAGTTTTGTTTACATATAAAATGAGGGACCGACGCGTCCGTTTCCCCCCTCCAGGTGCTGGCGGCGGCGCCGTCCGTGACGGGGGCCACACCCCGGAGATGCGTGCCGCCTCTTCGGACATGCCACAACACCACCCCGCATGTATGAGGGCCCGGTACGATGCTCCGGTGGCATTGCTACCCCCCTAGGGCCCCCGTCCTAGCTAACCCTGTAGCGTTTGACTACGGGCTCTAGCCCTTTGACTTTGCACGGACGGGCTTTGACCAGTGGACCTCTCCACCCGATTGTGTCGGGTCGGCCCAGAGGGACACCGGGGGACAACATCCGGGCCAAACCCACAGCTACATCCACACCGTGTAGACCCGACGCGTCCGTTTCCACCCTCCAGGTGCCGGCGGCGGCGCCGTCTGTGAGGGGGGCCACGCACCGGAG
>NC_057807.1:689892470-689894532 GCF_018294505.1 Triticum aestivum | reverse complement strand
GAGCACGCACTGCCCTTCTCCCTGCTCCTCCTCGGTGTCTTCATTCGCCAGCACCTGCAAGTACGCGAATCCGCGTGTATCACCTACCTCTTTCTTCTCTATGAAGCGTGAGGTTTCGCTCATTAGGCTATATGCGTGAATTTGTGATGCGAGTTTGGTTCGATCCATTTTGTTGTGCTCTGCCCAAATACTGCGGAGAGTCGCTGGTCAGAAGATGATGGCGAGTTCCCCTCATTCCAATTGAGTTTATATTGTGTAGGTTTCTTCGTAATGACTTGGATTCCCGCAGTCATGTTCAAGTCCAATGATATCTTGCGCAAGGCCGCAGGCAGACCGCTCTAAAGGTTTGTGCTTCTTAACTTGTGTGTCAACGTGATTGTTCAGCTTCAAGAGGTTAATTCACTAATTGTTCTGGCAAGCAGACTGCTCTCAAGTGCTTGTGCTTCTTATCTGGTGTATCAACATTATTGTTATTGTTCTAGCAGGCTACAAAGTTGGGGGAGCGACCCTGCCCTTGTCATGACGGCGGCTCCTTCTGGCCGGATCGAGGCACGAAGACCTGTGGGATCCCCTCCTTCGGCAGGACCTCCTCATCTGGTGAGATCCCCTCCCCATGCCTGATGCCTCAAACCGTTCAGCAAGCACCAGCAAGAAATTTTGTTTACTGAGTAATTAAAGTATTGAATGCAAGATTGCATTCTTGCACGGGCAGAGAGTGGAGCGCCACCTTCAATTTCTCATCTGATCCCACTTCTGGACTCCATGAATGAAGTAAGATAGCAATCCATTGGCCAATTACATTGCCTCTTTTGTCTTTGCTTTGTTTTTCCTGCTTAATTCCGTGCATTAAATATAATGTTTTTTTAGTGGGCATGAGACTTGGTTCAGATGGCTTATGTTGTGAAAGAAAAGTTGTCTTTCTAAAGTCTGTACTCTGAATCTTACATCTCATACTTGATTTTTTTTCATAATTTTTTTGGACCTGATGAGTGTCCAATGGTATGGGAAATTAAGGATTTGCATGAGACTGACGTTTGTGAGTTTGGCCCTGTACTGAATAGTTTTGGGAGTGACTGGGTGATGATTACAAGCTAGTTGTTCTTATCTTACCATTATATGTCTTCCTCAGTATTGATTTGTGAATTATTTCTTTTTTCGAACTATGCAGGAGGACTGCATGTGATGAGTTAAGGCACAAGAAGATCTACGACCATTTTAGCTCCAGCAGTTATTACACAACCAATCAACAGTGCATTTTCACGACCCAGGCTTCTAAATTCTGACTGACAGGCTCGCTGGCACAGCCACATATAATCTCACGCATTCAAAATGCTAGCTACATGAAATACGCCTAGATTTACGAGTAGAAATCCAAGGTAACATTTATCGCTTAAAAGTATTTACTTCATTTTTTATCTTCATGTAAAAAGAGAATGCAAGCTGAAATATAAAGTCTGCAGATTCCTCCTGTATGTTCAATTTTCCTAATAGGAAGAACCATACCGACAGCCCTTGAACTAGATTGGTCGAAGCAGCATACATACATATTACAGTTGTGCATTTTAAATTTGAAGACCAAGGCAACTCCCGATTGATGTAATTGGAGGTGAATGTCTGATTTCTGGTTTGTATTTAATCTTAGAAAACAGAAGCTCATCAAGTCTCAACAACATCCAGGAGATGTACCTACGTAGCTACTGTTAGTTCAAAACTTTATTTCACAAGTTGGCAACATGATATTCAGGATGTTAAGCAGGTGTTATAGTTCCAATTTGCTTTCTTCTCATAAAACTTGGTCTCATAAACAGTAGAGGCTGTAGCCCGATGTTGCTCACTGCACACGTATACTTATTCTGATTTCTGATGGCCTTCTAAATTTGAATTATTGTCTTGATGCCAGGTGGAGGACCTTTGCAATCTTATCAAGCTTGACGCTAAACTGGCACTGTTACTTGATCCCATATTACTCCTTCGAACAAATTGTGCGCAAAGTTGAGGAAGTTGGGGCCAATAATTGTATTATAATAAAATTCTTTCTTCCTTTTAAGGGTTTGTTTCCATA
>NC_057807.1:689891239-689892460 GCF_018294505.1 Triticum aestivum | reverse complement strand
ATGAAAAAAATACAAACTACATATATATTCATATGTATGTTTATATTTAACATGCTACATGTTAGTTGATATAATAATACATAAAAAAGCATTAAAAAATATGTACGAAAAAAATCTGACTATGCCGACGGCCGATTCGACCAGCGTGCCGCAGATCACTGACGTGGCAGATATGCCGACGGCAGCCGTCGGCATAGGCTCTGCACGGTGCGGCCTGGATCGGTGACGTGGCTTGCGGACCTATGCCGACGGCCCACCGTCTCGGCCGTCGGCATAGATCTGACGCCGTTAGCCAGGGGGTGGCCGGGCCCCACGGGTATGCCGACGGCCTTTGTAAGCCGACGGCAGCTGTCGGCGTATATGTAGCTAGGCCGACGGCCGTTCTATGCCGACGGGTGCCGTCCGCTTATCTCTGCGTAACACGACGGCCTTTGTACGCCGACGGCCAGAACCAGGCTGTCGGCATATCTCCGAAGAAGCCGACGGGGGCCGTCGGCATTGTTTTGGCCGTCGGGATATGGCCCTGTTCCGGTAGTGGGCAGCAGCCTACGAAGGAGAAGCCCCCCGTTGCGCGGGGGGACGAGGCCGGCGCGGGCGGCAGGAGCGGCGGGAGGGGGGACTCGCCGTACCAGGGCTATGACGTGTAGTGTCTGGCGAGGTGGGTGGAGCACGCACTGCCCTTCTCCCTGCTCCTCCTCGGTGTCTTCATTCGCCAGCACCTGCAAGTACGCGAATCCGCGTGTATCACCTACCTCTTTCTTCTCTATGAAGCGTGAGGTTTCGCTCATTAGGCTATATGCGTGAATTTGTGATGCGAGTTTGGTTCGATCCATTTTGTTGTGCTCTGCCCAAATACTGCGGAGAGTCGCTGGTCAGAAGATGATGGCGAGTTCCCCTCATTCCAATTGAGTTTATATTGTGTAGGTTTCTTCGTAATGACTTGGATTCCCGCAGTCATGTTCAAGTCCAATGATATCTTGCGCAAGGCCGCAGGCAGACCGCTCTAAAGGTTTGTGCTTCTTAACTTGTGTGTCAACGTGATTGTTCAGCTTCAAGAGGTTAATTCACTAATTGTTCTGGCAAGCAGACTGCTCTCAAGTGCTTGTGCTTCTTATCTGGTGTATCAACATTATTGTTATTGTTCTAGCAGGCTACAAAGTTGGGGGAGCGACCCTGCCCTTGTCATGACGGCGGCTCCTTCTGGCCGGATCGAGGCACGAA
>NC_057807.1:689885700-689889242 GCF_018294505.1 Triticum aestivum | reverse complement strand
TGGGGATCTTTTTTATTCAACGCATAAATGCTGATTCGTTCATGTGTTTATTAGAAGTAAGAGGCGCAGCATGCGAGGCGACCTCGAAGTTGAAGGAGTAGTAGAGCAGAAGATCTTCTTAGCGATTCGGATGTACAGAGTTTATGATACAAAGACCTATTTTGTTTTTGTACTGACTCTTGAATTTTCTGCTTTCTATTTCCGAACCCTTTTGATATGTTCTTTACTCCTGATTTTCAGCCTTTTAAGTTATATTCTTCTTCCGGGATTGCAGAGAGCATGGACCACCGTATGGAAGAAGGAGATGCCATCCTTGATTGTCGTTGTCTTTGGCATGTTGCTGCCATTTTTTTAATCCTTGCACTCTAGAGACCTCAGTCTATCCATGTAGGTCATGCCTTCTAATCAGTTTTTCGACTCTTATGTACGCGTTTGCTCTTGCATTACTTACTAGATCTTGTTGTATATGATGATCCATTGTCAGCTATACAAAGGCTCTGAATTAAAAAATTTGTCAAGTTCAGTTTAGATTTAATTTTATTCCACCTCTTTTTGAATGGACAAGGTGTGTGCTGTATAAACGATCACTATGTGAAATTCATAGGCATTGTGAGGGCATGGAGAAAGGATTCGATTTTTTATTCTTTTTTCAGGGTTTAGAGCTGTTACCTGCTACACCTACACACATGGAAAACTTAAACTTAGCAGTCCAAAATTAAGCAGCAAACTTTATTGCCGGTCATCTAAATTTTCAGTGACAACTGCTGACACACGAGCAACTTCATTTTTTACTAGAGTTAGTAGATGATGCAGATGATAGTTTTACCTGCAGGAGGTCCTAACTTTCTTCAGTTCTATACAAATTTGAGCTGGTACATAGTGTTGAGAGGATTCTTAAATATGGTACTACATAATCTCTTTCCAGGTTCTTGAAACTTGCACTCTTCTGTTGAATTTCGCATTTTGGTCGATCTGTACTGCTTCTTTTATTGTTGTCAGCCTAGAATTATATCGCATTTTGATCTTTAATGGGAAGATTCATAATTATGCCTCATACTAATTTGACTGCATGATTTAATTAGTGGCTGCAATATTATTTGATGGTCCACAACAGAACTAAAGGTGTCAAAATGAAACTTTCTTCTTCCCATGTATCAAAGTATGAAGCAACCAAATATGTTAGTATCTAAATTGTTATGTTTAGGATGATATATTTCAAAGAGCCACATGTGCCCAAAACAATGGTGCCAAGCGCGTAGACAATGAAGCATTACCCTTTCTTGCTAAGGTACATATGTTGATTTCTGTTGTGTACCACGTGTTTGCTGTAATGTCTAGAGGAGATTATGAAGTGATTTTCTCTGCCAATTAAACAAATAAGCATTCCACCCTTAGATTTTGCAGAACGTTTGTTTATGCAGGGATTTGCTGGGAAAAACCATCTCCGGAAAAATAGGGCCAAATTTGAATTCTGATAGAGTTGAAGAGACGCATAGAGCAAGACACAGGAATAATACTTCCTTGTGGGCTTCGTGAGAATCTACAATGAGGAATAAGAAGGGTGCAGTAACTAAGTATGCATGTCATAACTAATTCTATTGAAAATGTTTATTCAGGAAAATTAAGCTATATTGAAATGTTGCATGGTTCAGATATTGGGTCTATGAAGATTTGTTTATACCATAAAAATGCATAAATAAAGTCTCGTGTGGCTATGTAATTCACTTGATATATGTCAAGTTCGAGCTCCTAAGAACAGGGTGAAACTGTTTGTTCCGAAGAACAGATGTTACTGTTCGGCCTCTCTTTTGTTGTACTTTATTTCCGCTTTCCTTCTTAGCTCCTTTTGAATAACTTAGTTCAGAACCCACCTCTTTAGGCCCCTCTGATGGTTAGACTGTTAATATCCTTTTAGATTTCTACTAGGCGGCCTTTGTATATATAGATATGCCATTTTATTAATTAATGCTACCAGCCGTGGTTTGGATTGGCTCATGGCCTGTGTGTTGATGTCCATCTTTATATTTGAGAACTAAGGGCTATATTCTTTTAACCATGAACCAATTTAAGTAGCATATCCGTTTTTGTTGGTTAGTTGTATCATTGTTATCCAACACTGGGCACTAATTGACAATCAGCCATGATCATTCTTTGAGAAAGCTATGAGACATACAAACTGAAAATATGAATTGTTCGAACAATGTTGTCTGTTATGATTGTTTGATTACTTGCAAAGTTGTTTGAGTGGTATTTCTTTTCAACTGTATAAGCATATATTTATTTATTTTGCACCCGGTGCAACGCACGGGCACTTTTGCTAGTATAATATAATATAGATCGAATATGTGACGCCCCCGATTCAATCGTACACTAATCATACACGCAAACATGTACGATCAAGATCAGGTACTCACGGGAAGATATCACAACACAACTCTAAAATAAAATAAGTCATACAAACATCATAATACAAGCCAGGGGCCTCGAGGGCTCGAATACAAGTGCTCGATCATAGACAAGTTAGCGAAAGCAACAATATCTGAGTACAGACATAAAGTTAAACACGATGCCATAAGATAGCTAGCACAAACTAGGATACAGATCAAAAGAGGCGCATGCCTCCTCCTTGGGATCCTCCTAAACTACTCCTAGTCGTCGGCGGCCTGAACGTAGTAGTAGGCAACCTCGGTGTAGTAGGGGTCGTCATCGACAGTGGCGTCTGGCTCCTGGGCTCCAGCATCTGGTTGCGACAACCGAGAGGAAAGGAAAGGGGGAAAAGAGGGGGAAAAGCAACCGTGAGTACTCATCCAAAGTACTCTCAAGCAAGGATCTACACTACATATGCATGGGTATCCTCCATGTTGCAGCATGTAGAAGATAGTAGATGATAAGTTCATCAACTAGCTGTTGGGGAACGTAGTAATTTCAAAAAAATTCCTACGTTCACGCAAGATCATGGTGATGGCATAGCAACGAGAGGGGAGAGTGTTGTCCATGTACCCTCGTAGACCGTAAGCGGAAGCGTTATGACAACGCGGTTGATGTAGTCGTACGTCTTCACGATCCGACCGATCCAAGCACCGAATGTACGGCACCTCCGAGTTCAGCACACGTTCAGCTCGATGACGATCCCCGGGCTCCGATCCAGCAAAGCTTCGGGGATGAGTTCCGTCAGCACGACGGCGTGGTGAAGATGATGATGCTCTACCGGCGCAGGGCTTCGCCTAAACTCAGCGACGATATGACCGAGGTGGAATATGGTGGCGGGGGGCACCGCACACGGCTAAGGAATGATCCGTAGATCAACTTGTGTGTCTATGGGGTGCCCCCTGCCCCCGTATATAAAGGAGGGAGGGGGAAGGCCGGCCGGCCCTTGTTGGGCGCGCCAGGAGGAGGAGTCCTCCTCCTAGTAGGAGTAGGACTCCTCCTTTCCTACTCCTACTAGGAGGGGAAGGAAGGGGGAGAGGAGGGGAAGGAAAGAGGGGGGCGCCGCCCCCCCTCCTAGTCCAATTCGGACCAGAGGGAGAGGGGGCGCGCGTCCC
>NC_057807.1:689871786-689885179 GCF_018294505.1 Triticum aestivum | reverse complement strand
GAACAAACTTCGGTACATCAAAACTTATAAACTCATAATAAAACTGTCATCGTAACGTTAAGCGTGCGGACCCTACGGGTTCGAGAACTATGTAGACATGACCTAGAACCATTCTCGGTCAATAACCAATAGCGGGACCTGGATGCCCATACTGGTTCCTACATATTCTACGAAGATCTTTATCGGTCAAACCGCATAACAACATATGTTGTTCCCTTTGTCATCGGTATGTTACTTGCCCGAGATTTGATCGTCGGTATCCAATACCCAGTTCAATCTCGTTACCGGCAAGTCTGTTTACTCGTTCCGTAATGCATCATCCCGTAACCAACTCATCTCGTCACATTGCTTGCAAGGCTTATAATGATGTGCATTACCGAGAGGGCCCAGAGATACCTCTCCGACAATCGGAGTGACAAAACCTAATCTCGAAATACGCCAACTCAACATGTACCTTTGGAGACACCTATAGTACTCCTTTATAATCACCCAGTTACGTTGTGACGTTTGGTAGTACCCAAAGTGTTCCTCCGGTAAACGGGAGTTGCATATTTCTCATAGTTACAGGAACATGTATAAGTCATGAAGAAAGCAATAGCAGCATACTAAACGATCAAGTGCTAGGCTAACGAAATGGGTCATGTCAATCACATCATTCTTCTAATGATGTGATCCCATTAATCAAATGACAACACATGTCTATGGTTAGGAAACATAACCATCTTTGATTAATGAGCTAGTCAAGTAGAGGCATACTAGTGACTATATGTTTGTCTATGTATTCACACATGTATCATGTTTCCGGTTAATACAATTCTAGCATGAATAATAAACATTTATCATGATACGAGGAAATAAATAATAACTTTATTATTGCCTCTAGGGCATATTTCCTTCACTAGCATCGTATAGAATAATCCTACCCGCGATCCTCCCCTCGTCGCCATGTGTGAGAGTGATCATCAGGTTATATCTGGCACTTGGAAGGGTGTGTTTTATTAATTATCCGGTTCTAGTTGTCATAAGGTCAAGGTGCAACTCCGGGTCGTCCTGTTACCGAGGATCACGGCTATTTGAATAGATAAACTTCCCTGCAAGGGTGCACCACATTACCCAACACGCTCGATCCCCTTTGGTCGAACAAACTTTCCTAGGTCATGCCCGGCCTCAGAAGATCAACACGTCGCAGCCCCACCTAGGCACAAAAAAGAGGTCAGCACGCCTGAGGGGGTCCTGGATTAGGGGGTGTTCGGATGGCCGGACTATGACCTTTGGCCGGACTCCCGGACTATGAAGATACAAGATTGAAGACTTCGTCCCGTGTTCGGATGGGACTTTCCTTGGCGTGGAAGGCAAGCTTGGCGATACGATATGAAGATCTCCTCCCATTGTAACCAACTCTGTGTAACCCTAGCCCTCTCCGGTGTCAATATAAACCGGAGAGTTTTAGTCCGTAGGAAGAACAACAATCATACCATAGGCTAGCTTCTAGGGTTTAGCCTCTCTGATCTCGTGGTAGATCAACTCTTGTACTACCCATATCATCAATATTAATCAAGCAGGAGTAGGGTTTTACCTCCGCCGAGAGGGCCCGAACCTGGGTAAAAACATCGTGTCCCTTGTCTCCTGTTACCATCCGCCTAGACGCACAGTTCGGGACCCCCTAGCCGAGATCCGCCGGTTTTGACACCGACATTGGTGCTTTCATTGAGAGTTCCTCTGTGTCGTCACCATCAGGAAGGATGCCGCACCCCGTCTTTAAAGACGGCGTTCTTGCTAAAGGAGCTTTGGCTGTCAGCCAAACTATCCGGCTAGGCAGTTTTTTGATGACCGCCTGTTCGGCCGCCGCGCCGACGATGACCTCTCGGGCCATCGAAAGCAATCTCCACATCAGCTCGGAACTTGCCGAGCAGTTAGATCCGATGGAGCACTCTTCCCTAAACGAGCTCTTGGATCGCATTGCCGCCCTGGGAGTCGCTACAGATTACGACCATATTGGGTTTAAACCCGATCAGACAGAGATCGACTCTCCCCAGGTCACCCACCATGTTGAAGTGGTGGAAGAACAATGCGGCGAATCTTCGGCCATCCTAAGGACCAGATATGTCCGGATTCCCGACCCCTCCAAGCTGGACACCCGCGGAGGGGAGGATGTTGCCCAAGCCCTGAACCTAAAGTCAGGCAGCAGGCCTGATTCATTGAATAATGTCCAAGAAAACAAGCTTACGAATTTAGAATTTTCTTGGCCCCTGAATCTTATATCGGGCGAGTCTCCGGATTTTAAACCACCCACCCACCCAAATATGAGGGATCTATCCCAAATACGGCAAGAGCCCGGGGAAACAGTACACCACTACTGGGCCATATTCCTCCTGGTTATGAACAGGATAAATGACTGCCGTGAGAAAGACGCAATTTCATTCTTCTGTAACAACTGCACGGACATCGGAATCCTCAACGCCATAAGTCGCCGTGAAATTACGCGCTTCGCCGACTTGACATCCATAGTACGAAAGCACTGTGCGACAAAAAGCGTTTGGAAAACCGAAATTAAATTCTGGGACAATCCGGCCCTGAATACAATACCAGTCCGAAACAAAAGGGCGCATTATCGCCAGGCACCTGAGCCAAACAACAAAAAACAAAAACCCTCTACAGGGTATGGGACCGTATTGGAGGGATGGCTCAATGTACCCTGTAAAATTCATAGTTCAGGGGAAGTCACACCAACTCACAGCCTTAGAGCATGTTGGATACTCCGGCAGGTGGCCAGAAGTGGCGAGGAGCTTCTAACTCCAGAATCTGCAGAGCACCACCCCAGAAACGCCAGTACGGTGTCGACAGTCTTCGAGACTTTCGCATCAAACAATGCAAGGAAATGAACGCTCCGCAGCCTTACCGAAGTCTACCAAGTAGCACCAATAAACCCATGGAGTGACACGGCTATTACCTTTAATGCTAGTGACGAACCTAAATTTCGGACAGCCCGAGCACCAGCCACAGTGGTCCTCAGTCCGATCGTGGATGGCTTCCGACTTACAAAGGTACTCATGGACGGCGGCAGCGGACTTAACCTCATCTACGAGGAAACCCTGCGAAAAATGGAAATAGACTGGAACCGCATTGAGCGAAGCAACACAACCTTTAGAGGAATAATACCAAGACGGGAAGCGTGCTGTTCAGGGAAAATCACACTGGATGTGGTGTTCGTCACGCCGGATAATTAAAGATCCGAGGAGGTCACATTTCAAGTGGCCCCGTTCAGCAGTGGATACCACACTCTGTTAGGGCGAGAAGCATTCACAATTTTTCAAGCTATACCCCATTCGGGTACATGAAGCTCAAAATGCCCGGACCCAACGGAATCATCACTCCTGCTAGTGATCCAGACACAGCGCTCCGCACCGAAAACAAAACAGCCGCACTGGCCCTGGAGGCATTATCCGAAGCCCTAGCGGCCGAGGAACTAATTGCGTTGCGCTCCACGGTGGACAGGGACGATGTGATACTAGATAAGAGATGCAAGTCCACCTCTTTTAAACCAGCAGACAAAATAGTCAAATTCCAAGTCCATCCAACGGACCCCACAAAAACGGCCACCATCGGGGCACAATTAAACCCCGACGTAGACGCCGCACTACGAGAATTCCTACGGGAAAATTGGGACATCTTTGCCTGACACCCCTCAGACATGCCAGGAATCCCACGCCGGCTGGCCGAGCACAACTTAAATATCCTAAAAGGATTCAAGCCAGTCAAACAAACTCTTCGGCGGTTCTCCGAACCCAAGAGATAGGCCATGGCGGAGGAACTATCCAAACTATTGGAGGCCGGATTCATCAGAGATATAAAACATCCGGACTGGCTAGCAAACCTGGTAATGGTACCAAAGAAGGACAAATCCTGACGCCTATGTGTCGATTTCAAGGACCTTAACAAGGCTTGCCCAAAGGATCCCTTCCCCCTCCCCCGCATTGATCAAATCATCGACACCACTGCAGGACACGATTCATTGTGTTTTCTTGATGCATACTCTGGCTACCACCAAATCAAGATGGCAGAGTCAGACCAAGCCGCGACGGCATTCATCACCCCATACGGCCCATTCTGCTTCAACACGATGCCCTTCGGGCTCAAAAACGCCGGCGCAACATATCAGCGCATGATTCAGACATGTCTGGCCAACCAGATCGGCAAAACATTTGAAGCATACGTAGATGACGTGGTCATTAAAACCAAACACGTCGATACTCTAGTAGACGACTTGAGGCTCACATTTGACAATCTCCGAGCATATGACATTAAGCTCAACCCGGAAAAATGCATTTTCGGCGTACCAGCCGGAAATCTCTTGGGCTTCATCGTATCCGGTAGAGGAATTGAAGCAAACCCAGCCAAAATCCGAGCTTTGTCACAATTGGATATCCCAAAAGACCTCAAACAAATACAAAAATTGACTGGATGCATGGTGGCTCTAAGCCGCTTTATCTCCCACTTAGGAGAAAAGGCATTACCCCTTTATCGCCTCCTGCGACGCACCGAACACTTCGAGTGGACGGATGCCACCACAGCCGGACTCGACGAAAACAAAGCCATATTGGCAACAAATCTGGTCCTGGCCGCACCCAACACGGGCGAACCAATGCTATTATACATCGCGGCAACCCATCAAGTTGTAAGCGCGGTGCTCGTTGTCGAACGAGAAACGGACGGACACAAGTTCCCTCTCCAAAAACCAGTTTACTACGTGTCCATTGTCCTAACCCCATGCAAGTCACTGTACCCGCACTATCAAAAGATAGCATACACAGTGTTCATGGCATCCCGGAAGCTACGACACTATTTCCAAGAGTGTTTAATAACAGTAGCCTTCGAAGTACCTCTTAATCACATTATAAACAACCGCGATGCAACGGGCCGGATTGCCAAATGGGCCATTGAGCTCCTCCCATTCGACATAACTTACAAGCCACGGCGAGCTATTAAGTCACGGGTTTTGGCCGACTTCATCGCCGAATGGACTGAAGCCGAGCTCCCTAAAGAGTACGGCGCATATTCCAACTGGATCATGCACTTCGACGGCTCCAAAATGTTGGCTGGCCTGAGGGCTGGCGTCGTTCTGACGTCCCCAACCAGAGATACAGTCCAATACGTACTTCAGATAATGTACACGGACTCCAACAACGCGGCCGAATACGAGGCCCTTCTACACGGTCTCCGGATGGCAGTCTCCATGGGCATTCAGCGCCTAGAGGTCCGCGGGGATTCAAACCTCGCGATATCCCAAATAAATGGAGACTTTGATGCCAAAGATCCGAAAATGGCAGCTTATCGCAACGCCGTCTTAAAGATGTCAGCCCGGTTTGAGGGGCTCGAATTTCACCACATAGCCCGGGAGAATAACCAGGCAGCAGACGTGTTGGCACGCATTGGTGCAAAGCGCGATGCCGTCCCTCCCAACATTTTCCTAGAGAGGCCGTTCAAGACATCCGTATCATGGGAGGGAGAGTCCGGAAACAATAGCCCGGACACAACCACACTGCCCCTCACCGAACATTCTAACACAGTTGGTGGCTCCGCCAACGAAACAACACCGTCAGCCCACACAATAATGGCAGTCATTGCCCCGTGGACAGAACCATTCCTAGCCTACCTAACTAGGCAGGAACTTCCCGAGGACCAAAACGAGGCCCGCTGCATAGTGCGGCGATCTAAAGCCTATAAAGTCCACGAGGGAGAGCTTTATAAGAAAAACACAACCGGAGTCCTTCAAAGGTGTATCTCCGAAGAGGAAGGCCGAAACCTTCTGGCTGAAATTCATGCCGGACTTGGCGGACACCACGCCGCAGCCCGGGCCCTTGTAAGCAAGGCCTTCCGTACCGGATTTTATTGGCCGACGTCCCGGGCAGACGCTCAGGACTTAGTGCAGCGATGCGCCGGTTGCCAATTATTCGCTAACCAAAGCCACATGCCGCCTACCGCCCTACAAACCATACCCATTACCTGGCCTTTTGCGGTCTGGGGGCTTGACATGGTTGGACCCCTTAAAGGAGGAACCCACAAGAAAAAATATCTACTGGTCATGGTGGACAAATTCACCAAATGGATAGAGGCCAAGCCTGTAAACACGGCCGAATCCGGACCGGTGATAGACTTCATATCCGGGGTTGTACACCGTTACGGCGTCCCCCACAGCATCATAACTGACAACGACACAAACATTACGGCCGACGAAGTTAAACTCTGATGCAAAAACATTGGCATCAAGCTCGACTACGCTTCAGTCTATCACCCACAAACTAACGGTCAAGTCGAACGAGCCAACGGTCTTATCATGAGCGGCATCAAACCCAGACTAGTGCGATCCCTCAGGGAATCCAACACGCATTGGGTAGAGGAGCTTGACTCCGTACTCTGGGGGCTGCGGACCACGCCGAATCGCACTACCGGATTCACACCATTTTTTATGGTATACGGCGCAGAGGCAGTTCTGCCCTGCGACATAATTCATGACTCGCCTCGAGTGCGCATGTACGAAGAAAGAGAAGCCGAGCTTGATCGGCCGTACAGCTTGGACGCATTGGACAAGGAGCGCGACGTGGCAAAAGCCCGTTCCGCATTCTATCAACAGCAGGCTCGAAGATATCAAAGCAGAGAAGTACGGGCCAAAACTTATAACATTGGCGAACTAGTTCTACACCTGCCGGACAAGAAAAAGGACAAACTAAAGCCCAAATGGGAGGGCCCCTTCATAATTGACCAAGTACTGACTGGTGGAGCGTACCGTCTGCGAAGCGCATCGGACAACCGACTCGAGCCAAACCCATGGAACGCAGCACGCCTACGAAGATTCTACGCCTAGCGCCGGACTCCGTGTTCGTCTCCTTCCTCTATCCCTTTTTTTCACATTATCTGTCTGGTATTTCTCTCCTTCTCTCTACCTTTTATCTCCCAAGCCCTTAGGGGCTTGCCTGTGCATCTTTCGCACATTCTTGACGCGCCACCCGCGCTCATCATACATGGGGGCTTCTTTATCAGAAGTTTATACAAACGGGCCTCATGCCCAAAACATGTGTGACACTTCCGCATGAACCTTTTATACACCATTATATGCATCGATATGACTTAAGTTTTGGCCAAGCTGGGTTGCCTGGCTCCTGTGCTTACCCCTACATTCCCGTTCGTTCGGCTAGGTGGTAAAGGGAGCACCTCTACGATTGTTACTGCTGGGTCAGCCGGATATGTACCATAGACTAGGTGAAGCCGAAAGCTAGTGTTCTTAAGGGAATATTCGGCCGGTGAACTAAAAGATGATTTTTCTTGTTTATCTATCTGCCCCCAGATGCTTTTCTGCTCTTTTTAGCAGTTCGGACATGCACTTTAGGGCATGCCTCCCAGGGAAAGGAACCCCTAACAGAACTATTCTCCCTGGAAGATGTTTCTTACTAACCATGTAATATAAGATAACTAGTTGGGCACTTGTCTGCTAAAGCAATTATGACCCGTACGCCTTGTCTCCATGCATGCCCCGGTTCTTACATAATCGAGAGGGTATTCGGACACACTCCAGACTATAGGGTCCAGAGGTTGAAGCGAAAAGGTCCGCAATGACAAACGATCTACAATCCGGCTAGAAGGCATTTTTCATGTCATTTTAAATTATAGAGTCAATCCGACTCGGTATATTCTTCTTCAATACCATCCAACAGGCGGTCTAATTTACAGTCCTGTTGAGAATACTTTGCAGCCAGCTCTACCTGGTCATATACTAAGCTGACAGGGATCTCCTTTCCGTCAGGACCCATAGGGCCGACCTCGGCCATGTGGTTCGGGTCAGCCTTCGTGTACCGAGTCTTCACCATGGCCCAGGCCTCCCTGGCACCTTGACGGTAGGCCGATATCTTCCACAACCGGGAGCGCTGCCGCACTCCCTCCAGCTTCTTTGCAAGCTCCCCAAGGCCTTCGGGCATGGAGAGGGATGGCCACATAGCCTGGACGACGCCCTGCATTGCCTGCCAAACTCGTTCGTGCAGTTGCAACAGCTCGGGAAGAAGGTCCCCCGTTGAACCGGGCATTTCCTCCGCAGGACAACCTGTCAGCAGACCTACAGACATAGCTGTGTCAATCGACTTCCTCGCCGAATTCTTTTTTCGAAGATTCATTCAAGCACTTACTAAAAATGCCGCGTCGAAGTCGCCGATTCTCCTTTACTGAAGCAGACAGCTGAATATGAACATCCTTTAGTTCCTCGCCCAGCTTGGTATTGGCTTCTTGAAGTTTGTTCTTCTCTTGCCTCACCCTCGTCAGCACGCTCTCGCCAGCCTTTAGTTGGCGTAGGAGTTGTTGCTTGTCCGGATTTACTCCGGCCCCATCTGCACTATTATCATCAGAGTTGCACACATGTCGCACTTCACAACGGAATTATCTTTCGAAGAATATATTACCTGAGGGGGTCCCCTTGGCATTATCTGAAGCGGCCAGTGCAGCCTCGAGTTGGGCCTTGCACTCTTCAAGCTCCTGTGACAGTTGCGTGTTCTTCTTTGTAAGACCCTGCATAACATATGATCCTTAAAACAGTTATCTTAACTGTTTCAAGTCTCGGGGGCTACTGACATATATAACCATCAATTTTACTCACCCGTATGTCTTTTACATACTGCTCTATGGCTCTGGCTAGACCATTTTGAGCGGCACGGAGGTACGCATCTCCTGTATTAAAGGCATCCAACGCCTTTGGGGAAAAACATGCGTCACGAAGAACAGTCCGGCGATGCCTGTGGTTCATGGCACTCTCCACCTCGGAATTGGTGGCAGATAGCCCGTCTGCGTCCTCTGTTGGAGGAACACCCAGGCGCGCCCCGTGTCCGCCTCCGCTTCCGGACCTGGCCTTGAACCCTGGCCAGTGGATATAGTCCGACGGGCTCTCTTCTTTCTAAGAAGAGCATGAGCGTTAGTATGACTTGAGGGCATAAACCCTAGGCGTTAAATTCGCATGTCGTACCGTTGCGCCAGAATCTCGATCTGGTCCGCACTTCTTTTTGGCCCGCCTGGCTTCAGCGGCCCTTGTTGGCTGCCCACCGCGGGCTCGGCCTTCCGCCTCCAAGATTTCCCCTGCGAGAACGAAACACTATTAGTTTACGGCATTCAAGATAAAGCATGGATGGATCTCCTTGAAAGTACTGGGACTTCGGTCTCGGTTACCTTTGAGGCTGGAAGTACTCCGGGATAGTCAGCCATAATGGCCACTAAGATGTTGTCCTTACTCAATTGATGAAACACCCCATCAATTAACTCCACACATAAGTCCGGGTCCTCTTGGGAGTCCGGATCGAGGGACCGTTCCGGGTCCTCGGGTTGGGGAGGAGGGTTGTTTATCTCCTTCACAGTCTAGCGCAGCTCCTGCGTTAACATTGCTAGACTAAGTACTCAATTATGGGAATTTCGAAAGCGGGTAGGCAAGTGAAAATGTTCGCTCACCCAGCTTGGAGGACTGTACATGGAGAATCCGCCCCGTGGGTTGACCCGGAGGAATTCCTCTTCTTCTCCCTTGTATAAAGCGGATAAGATCTTCGTTAGAGTGGCATCCGAATTCGGCCCCTTGCGACCGCACCGGGCGGCGTCGTCCTCCCTGTTGAAATCCCACATGGGGTGGCCTCTGTACTGAAGCGGCTGCACCCCCCGCGTAATGCATGTGGCCATGACCTCGATCATGGTCAATCCGGAATGAGCCAACAATCTTATCCGGCTCATCAGGTAAATGACGTCCCTATCAGTTTCCCTCTGAGGGTTTCGTGGGCGCCGGCTTAGGCGTTTCTTCAACGGAGCATTATTAAACTCAGGAAGGCTGATCCGAACAGGGTCCGGCAGGGGGGCGTCGTCCATATAAAACCATTCCGAAGGCCAGTCCTCGGACGCCTTCTTTGGGGTACCGGATAGATATCCGGTCCAGGCGATGCGCCATAGTTCGGCTCCGCCCACTTGATAAATTGACCCCTCCTGAGAGCGGGGCACAAGGCAGACCAACCTCTTCCATGGTGCGAAATGGGCCTCGATGCCCAAAAACAGCTCGCAGAGGGCCACGAAGCCCATAACATGCAGAATGGAGGCAGGCGTGAGGTTGTGTAGATGGAGGCCATAGAACTCCAGCAACCCTCGGAGAAATGGATGAATTGGAAATCTGAGCCCTCTTATTAAATAAGGGACTAGGCATACCCGCTCTCCTTGAGAGGGATTGGGGACGCTCTCCGCCTGCTCTCCGCCGCTATAGGTGGCAATCCCGGCTCGAACTGGGACCATACATGCTGGGGGGAGGAGCCACTTGGACTGAAGCACTACTAACTTGCTATGCGGGACGGAACACTGCTCCCAATCTCCAGGCCAAGGGCTGGAGAGGCGAGAGGAGGAGCTGCTCCGACTGTCCATGGTGGAATGGATCTCTGTCGAAAGCGCTCCGATGGATACTCGCGGAGGAAAGGTGGTGTGAATTGGATCTAAATCCCCGTCTCTTTTATGGGCGGCTCATTAACGCAGCTGGGGGGGTAAATGAAAAAATCCCCTGGCTTTTCACATTCGTTTGACACGTGGAAGATGGTCATTATGGGGCACAGAAGCCGAGGAGAGCAGCACGCACTAGAAGCTGGACACTATTCGACAGGTACATGGAATTTGGAGAAGAACCCGCCTTGCAATGCCGAAGACAAACTTGCGCGCCGGACTTATCGTCATTGAAGCCTAGTTCGGGGGCTACTGAGGGAGTCCTGGATTAGGGGGTGTCCGGATGGCCGGACTATGACCTTTGGCCGGACTCCCGGACTATGAAGATACAAGATTGAAGACTCCGTCCCGTGTCCGGATGGGACTTCCCTTGGCGTGGAAGGCAAGCTTGGCGATACGATATGAATATCTCCTCCCATTGTAACTGACTCTATATAAACCGGAGAGTTTTAGTCCGTAGGACGAATAACAATCATACCATAGGCTAGCTTGTAGGGTTTAGCCTCTCTGATCTCATGGTAGATCAACTCTTGTACTACCCATATCATCAATATTAATCAAACAGGAGTAGGGTTTTACCTCCGTCGAGAGGGCCCGAACCTGGGGAAAAACATCGTGTCTCCTCTTACCATCCGCCTAGACGCACAGTTCGGGACCCCCTACCCGAGATCCGCCGGTTTTGACACCGACAACGCCGGTCTAAATCCTAAGCGCGTAGGGGTCTGGGCCCATCGCCCATTGCACACCTGCACGTTGCGTGGGCAGCTGGAGAGCATACCTAGCAACCTCCATTTCAAAGGAAGTTACGTTACGCGGTCCAACCCGGCGCGCGTCGCTCAGTCGCTGACATCACGAAGGCTTCGGCTGATACCACGACATCGAGTGCCCATAACTGTTCCCATGTAGTTGGTTAGTGCGTATAGGCCAGTGGCCAGACTTAGATCAAATACCAAGATCTCGTTAAGCGTGTTATTTTGAAGTAACCGCGAACGCCGACCAGGGCCAGGCCCACCTCTCACCTATATAGTCTCAAACTGCCCTCTCGCTCTGCCACAAAGATCCACCCAGAGGGCCGTCGGGACAAAGGTCCTTTCAACCCCCAATCCATGAATCACTCGTGGGTACTCTACGAGCCGAGCCGACTTTAGTCACCACATGTATCATGTATAAAGTATATAGTATATACCCGTGATCACCTCCCGAGTGATCACGGCCCGATAGTATAGCATAGAAGACGGACAAGAATGTAGGGCCACTGATGGAAAACTAGCATCTTATACTAAGCATTTAGGATTGCAGGTAAGGGTAACAACAGAACTTGCAAGGACATGCTATGCAGCAAAATAAGATTAACTGAAAGCAGTAACATGCTACACTACTTCTAATGCAAGTAGTAGAGAGAAGGAATAGGCAATATCTGGTGATCAAGGGGGGGGGCTTGCCTGGAAGCTCCGTCGAGGAGGGGTCGTCAACACCGTAGTCTTTCTGGGTAGCAGCGGCGTCGGTCTCAGTGTCTAGCGAGAGAAGTGGGGGAAGAAACAATAAATATAATGCAAACATATGCATGCCGATGCATCACATGACAATGAGCGGTGCTAGGTGTGCCCTAACGCGGTAGTAGGTGATACCGGTGAAGGGGGGAAACATCCGCAAAAGTATTCTCGGTGTTTCGCTTTTTCGGACAGATGAACCGGAGGGGGAAAGTTGCGAGTTTGCTATGCTAGGCATGGGTGGCGGAAGAACGGGCTGTGTATTCGGATTCGTCTCGTCGTTCTGAGCAACTTTCATGTAGAAAACATTTTCATCTGAGCTATGGTTTATTTTCTATGTTTTTCTAAAGTTTTTATCATTTTCTAAATTTATTTATCTATTTAATTCTAACATTATCCAGAATAGTGTTTGCTGATGTCAGCGTGACATCAACAGTCAACAGGGCATTGACTGGGTCAAACTGACATGTGGGCCCCAGCTGTCATTGACTGTTTAGTTAATTAACGACAATTAATTAGGTTAATTAGCTAACTAGTTAATTAAATTTATTATTATTTTTAATCTGTTTTCGCTTTCGATTTCAGGGCGGGCCCCACTGTCATTTGCCCACGGGGTAATGGGTGTTGGGCGCTGGCGAAACGAGGCGGAGCCCTAGGGTGCGAATGTAACCCGTCCAGGCGACGCAGCACAGCCGGGCGCGGGCGTCGGCGGCCAGGGGCCGCACGAGCGCCGGCCGGAATAGGGCGGCAGGGACCAGAGCCGTGGGCGCGCGTGCATCCGTGAGTGACAGCGCGGCGCAGGCGGGTAGGGCGGACGGGCGAGGCATGGTGAGGCGGAGCCAGGGCGGCGGGGCACTAGGAAGTGAGGGTGAGCTGAAACGATGGCCCGCGGCGAAGGTAGGCGACGCGAGGGGCCAGCAGCGGGCGGTGCCGGTGGACGGCAGTGCCGGCGTAGGCGGCGCACGCGTGGCAGTCGAGCGGGGCGGTGCCGGCGAGCGTTGTCGGCCAGGCGCGGGCGTGCAGCGATGGCTGTAGCAGTTCGCAGCAGTAACAGTGCAGAGCGGCTGTGGGGCGCACGAGGAAGGGGGTGGCCAGGACGCGACTGGCCGCATCGAACAAGCGCGGTGCGTGGCAGAAACAGGAAGTAGCAGTAGTGGCTTACAACAGTAGCAGAGAAGGAGGTGAGCACGACGCATGCGAGCGTGCGCGGGGGCTCGCGGTGAGCGCGGTTGAAGGGCATCGGTGTGAGGCCAGGGGGACGCTCCATGGACGGTGGCGTACAGCGAGCAGAGAGAGGGGAAAGCGCGGAGCGCGCTCAAGGGGGGGTGTAGGGTTCAGGGCAGCGGAACGTGAGGAGGAGGACAAAGACGGTGCGTCAGAGGCGGGGAGGCTGTCCAGCGTGGAAGGCT
>NC_057807.1:689863824-689871404 GCF_018294505.1 Triticum aestivum | reverse complement strand
TTTTCTGTTTTAGATTATTTTCCTATTAATTTTAGTTTTAGTAAAACATACAAGTAGCATCTAAATTAGTATTTCAACTTAGTCCATAGTAACAAAAAGTCTAGTCCTCAAATAAATTAGTTTGACATTTTTTTAATTACAAAAGGATTTAAATAATTGTTTTTATGGCTGTTTTATACATATTATAGTATTTAAACATTTTACAAAGGTGTGGCTTCCCCACCAAAATTACCTATGCAATATTTGGTTCACTCCGAACATTTTAGTTTTAATATTTGAAAACTTTTGTTATTTGCTTGATTTTGAATTTGAATTGAATCGGTTCTGAACTAACACGAGATTAGCGACAATAATCGAAGTGACGTGGCATCATTAGCAGAGAATTACTATAGCTTAATTATCCATGCGTCACAATTCTCCTCCACTACAAGAAATCTCGTCCCGAGATTTAAGAGGTGGAAAACGGGGGAAAGGTCTGGTTACGAAGTTCTAACGAATCTTCTTGGTCTTGGTTGCTCTTTTCGAAGAGGTCGATCCATTGCGTTGATCTCTCCATTCCTATGCATCAATGCATCATGATTAAGTTGTCGTTCTTCCTTCGGGGTCTTCACCGTACTTATGAAAGGATAAGATGGGAAAAACTCTATAAGGATGGATTCTAACAAAGTTGGGCATCAGACGGTTAGGGGAAGAAACATAAGTATCTCTCGAATGGAAACTTAAGAAGATATCGAGAGCAAAGTAAGAAGGTACAATGAGAAGTTTCAAACAGATAGGCAATCGTTCGATGTCTGAAACAAAGTGCGATAGGGGTCCAGAGCTATGAGATTAAGTATTGCGTCTGTTACCAGAATAGATCACTAGGAAGGTGGCCCGTGAATTACATACAAGGCCACACGCGAGGAATAACTTGTGAAACCGGGGGGTGTGCAGGAGAGTCAGGTTTCGATCCTTTGGAACTGTGGGTTATGGGCCCACCATGTGGGCTAAAAGTAGGAAGGCGATGACGTCTTACACGATCAGGTAAGCAAGGCATGTCAGAGGATAGCCTATCAGTTATGTCAATAGCAACATCGATACCAAGGGCGATGGACGAAGAGAACCATTTTCTTGCTCGTTGAACGAGGCGGACCAATAGCCAAAGTTCTCATCCATCGGTGGTTACCGGAAGGTCATCAACAAAAGGAACAGGGTCTTACTAACACGGCTGTACACTAAGGTGTTTACATATGCAGAATAATAATACTGCTTAGATCATATAGATCACCAGAAAGGTTAAACAAAACAATGGAAAGGAGAAGGCGATCTTCATATTAAACAGAAAAATGGAAACGAAAATGTGTTTAAACAGAAATTTCAGGGGTATATCCTTCCCAAGGACAAACAGAGCATGATATCCATGAAAGGATATAGCGTAGAAAGCCCTTTAAGAAAGGACGAGCTTTCTTCTTTGCAGACGCAAGTAAGACCACGTCGGCTCTGGCCTTGTGCTCGTCAAGAACTCTATAGAGTTGCTGCAATCATGCATAAACCAGAAGCAAACAAGGCATGATATGAGTGATTCAATGATAAACTATGAACAAAACTAAAGACAAGTGATTCAAAAGGGAACTTACCCAAAATTTGGTGATCACGGCCTTAGCGGCCGTCCCGTACTACGCGTTGCTGCAAGCCTCGTAGTGGGCCCAACTTGTGGCCAAAACATGCAGCTGTGGGTCCCTGTCTGGCCGCGGGCAGAATAGGCCAGGCCAAAACTACTTCAACAGGACAGTGAGAAGGCCGTTCGGTTTACGGCCCTTTCCATGAAGGATCCAGTTACTGCAAAAGCATCAAAGGGTTGCCATGTGTACAATAAAAAAATGTTGTCATGTGTTGAAAGTATGATTGAGATGCACTTACTCTGTCCCCGCAGGTTCAATGAGCCACTTGTGCGCCTTGATAGAAGGTGGTGTAGGTACTCCGGCATTACCACGCAGCCACCCCTACGGAGCACCCGGTGGCAAGTCACCCCACAACTCGGGGTCAACCTCCCCTCCACCCTCCTCGCCCTCCTTGGCCTCCTCCTCCTCGGCCTCCTCCTCACCCTCCTCCTCCTCGACATCAGGAATATACTCCTCCTCCTCAGACTCAGAAGCTGCATCAGCATAGGAGGGCATCGAAGAAGACCCTCCTATTTCGGACACGGCCCGGAGTTTTTTGGCCCGGTTGCCTCTCCCCCCACCTCCTCGTCCTCTAGGGGCTCTCCCCCCACCCCCTCCTCCTCTAGGGTCTCCTCCCCCGACCCCTCCACCTCCCTGTGAGGTGCCATCCTCGTGTAGTCGGGAGGGAACCTTGTGGGGTCGTCCACTCCGAGTAAGTCCTCCTTTGAGTTTACTGAGGAAACTGGCACCGCTGGACTTGCCCATGATTAGCAAACCTGCATTGAGAAGAGAATAAACAATTAGTAAGGATATAAAAAAACAAGCATACAGGAAAGACATTAATAACAGAAGAGAACACTATTAAAAGAACATACATTTTCTAGAACCCATATGAATCATCACTATTGTAATCTATTTGTCGACCGGTCTCATCATCACTATCCCGCATATCTTCTTCGTTGTCTGACGGAGGTGGAGGCTCTTCCTCGTCGTCAGCGTCAGCGTCTTCATTTAATTTTTCAAGCATAATTATGTCTCTTTGATTCACAACTGCCTCACCATCAATCCGGGCGCCGTTGTCATTTGGGTCTTGGTCAACATAACCCAAGTCATCATCCTCCTTGTTTCGGACCACGTCATCATGTTCCTCTTGAAAAAACACTCCCTCGTATGTCATGGGGTTTATGTTGTAGTAATCATCATCGTTTGGGTCCGGTAGCTTACCATGTGGCGACACCTTGAACACAACTTCCCAACCCTTTAGGTACTCTTTCTGGCATGGGTAAGGCAGATAATATACTTGTGTGGCCTGGGTAGCGGCGATAAAGAGATCAGCTCCGGCATAGACGGTTGATGGTTTAACTTCAACTAAACCAACAGAAGGCGTATGTCTCAGACCCTTTTTGGGGTCGAACCATCGGCATTTGAACACAGTGAGACTTAGGTGTTTACGGCCACATTTGAATGTAAGCTCGTATATTTTTCCTACCCTTCCGTAGTAATCTACATTATTATCTCCTTCGGTGAAGACTCCAGTATTTATGGTTTTGGGATCAGGCCGACTGTTCTGGTGCTCCTCTGTATGGAAGCGATACCCATTCACATCATACTTTTGGCATGTCATGACGGTAGGGTCAAAACCCATGGAAACCCATCTCAATTCTTCATCCATTGATTCGTTCGGATCATTTCCCTACAAGTTTAATTGAAATTATAGGGTGCATGAGTTTAATTGGAAGTGTGAAATGGGTAATAGGGAGGTGTGAAATATTACTTTCTCCATGAACCACGCAACGAAATTTTTCCTTCCATCAGCACCCTTTCGGAGAAGAGCAAGTGCCTCCGCTTCAGTAGGAGGCAGCATTCCTATCCATTCTTCCTCAACGAATCGACTACAATAAGAAAAGCGGTATAAGAACTAGGCAAAGTGAACATACCGAATTGACTAGAAGAATGGTGCAAAGGTATTACCTCATCCGCTCATCCTCAACTTCTTTGATGTTGTGCAAGATATAGAACATGACATCCTCCCACTCATCTCGTGGCATGACAGAAGATGTCGAGCATCCAGCCCTGCCACCTTGCCCGGTGAATAGAGGCAACTTGGGTTTATACTTGGGTTCTTCTTTATTGTATCGAGACACCTTATTGTGCAATGTGGGAAGATGGTCCGGATAGTAGGCTGTCCTGAGGTCTGCCACCTCCTCTAGGATAACTGCCTCAGCTATGGAAGCTTCAATCTTAGCTTTGTTTCCACATTTCTGTCTCAGATGCTTGTTCTGTCTCTCAGGGCCGTACTGCCAATGATACTGCACAGGGCCCCCCAACAATACCTCGTTCGCAAGGTGCAAAATGAGATGTGTCATCGGAGTAAAGAAGCCTGGCGGGAAGATCTTCTCTAGCTTGCATACCAACTCCGGCGCCTTCTTATGCATTTCTTTTATCTTCTTAGGACATACTTCTTTAGGACAAAGCGTTCAGAAGAAATGTCTTAACTCCGCAAGCACACGCCAGACACGCTCGGGAACATAGCCCCGAACCATCACCGGCATAATCCGCTCAATCCATACATGATAGTCATGACTCTTCAGCCCGGTCACTCTGCCCGTTGAAAGATTGACCCCCTTACTTATATTCGACGCATAACCATCAGTGAACTTCACGACGTGTTTCAGCCACTTGAATGCCTCCATCTTATGATCCTTTTTAAGTACGAAGTCAGCATCTGGCTTGAACCAAGATTTTCGACTGCCCGTGGGAGGTTGCATGTGAAGACGTGGTCTATCACAAATATTCTGCTGATCGACTCTAGCATTAACATTATCCTTTGTCTTATCAGGAATGTTGATGATCGTGTTAAAAAGGGACTCTGCGACATTCTTTTCAGTGTGCATCACGTCGATGTTGTATGGAAGTTTGAGGTCCTTCAAATAGGGAAGCTGCGTGAAGGGGGTAATGTGAGTCCAATTGTGCGTCTCACCATATCCTTCAAAACATTTTTTCCCTTTACCGATGCCTTTGCCTTTGCCTTTGCCTTTGCCTTTCCCTTCACCGGCAGGCTTAAGAGCTTTGAGCTGAGCAAGCACATCCGCACCAGAAAACGTTGGAATCTCGTTTACTTCATGGACAACTTTGCCTTTTGTGAAGTTCTTCTTGTCTTCCCTATGAGGATGGTCTGGAGGGAGGAATTGTCGATGCTGGTCAAAGGCAACATACTTGCCACCCTTCTTCAGCCAAATGAAAATCAAGGCCTGCATGCACACTGGGCAAGGCATCTTTCCACTTGTACACCATCCGCAGAACAGGGCATAGCCGGGAATGTCATGCATGCAATAATGTAGCCAAACTTTCATCAAGAAATTTTTCTGCAGATGCCGGTCGTATGTCAACCTCGGGAAGTACCAAGAATGGTGCAAATCATCCACCAACGGCTGCATAAACACACTCAAATTCTTCCCTGGATATTCAGGCCCCGGAATTATAAGCGACAGGAACATGGTCTTGCGTTGCATTATGGCGCCGGGAGGGAGATTGAGCGGAATAACAAATATGGGCCAGCAGCTGTATGGATTAGACGACATACCATATGGATTGAACCCATCACCTATTATAGCAATTCTGACATTCCCAGCCTCGGCTGCTTCCTCCGGGTACTTTATATCGAATGACTTCCATGCTTCACCTTCTGATGTATGTACAATTTTTTTTGGATTGTACCTTTTCCCTTCCTTGTGCCATTTCATCATTTTGGCAGACTCCTCGGTGATGAAAAGGCGCTGCAGTCTTTTTATAAAATCAAGATACCGAAGAACCTTCACAGGGATTTTTAGCTGCCGCTTCTGACCATGCTTATCGACCACCTCAATATACCGAGAGGAACCGCACTTCCTACAGTAGTTGTCATCCACATACTCATGCCTAAACAAAAGGCAATTCTTTGGACAAACATGTATTTTCTCATAGTCCATGGAGAGCGCCTTCATGATTTTCTTCGTACCATACAGGGTTTTCGGCAGTTCATGGCCCTCGGGCAGGCTGTTAGCCCATACTCCTAGAAATGCTTCGAAGCAACCTCGGCTACAGCCGTACTCAGCCTTCACTTCCACCAGTTGCGAGATGGCATCCAGCACAGACAGCTTGGCACCCTCATAGAGAGGTTTCTTTGACGAGGCCAAGATTTCCAGGAAGGCCTTTGCGGTTTCCTCCGGCTCCTCCGGTTCATTCGCTGAATGTGACGGAGGTGTCGGCTGTGCAGCAAAGACATCATCTAGTATGTCTCTAACCCCATCGTCCTCATAACCAGCGACGCATTATCGTATCACATCCTCTCTACCACGGTCCCGCTGGGCAAAGTTTATCGGCATATTAAAGTTGGGCATAAATCCATGCGTGCGAAGGTGCTTAGTCATCACACTCTTATCTCTGCGGATACGTCTCTTACATCTGGCACACGGGCATTCTGGCACCATCCTCATTGGACTACGGAATATCTCTTTCAAAAACACATCAGTTTTCTCGACCCACTCTACTGTTACTTGATTCCGACGAAAAAATCCACTATACATCCACTGATTATCTGCCATCTCTGCTTTATTGGAACCCACACAACAAAATTAATGATTCATTTAAATTACCCAAATCAATATTTTATTTTTTACAAGGTTGACGAGTAATCCACCTACATCTCTAATAGGTAAAGATGGGTCCTAATCCCACCCGAGAATGTGTAGATTGAGTACAGTCCATGCTCTACCCCATTCTGAGACAAAATTTCGGCAGCACCTCCCCGCTGTACTCCAAATACACGTCTTGGCAAAATGCCGAGAGAATGTGCATCCAGAGAACAACAGGGAGGCGCCACCGAAATCCTGTCTCGGAACGGGGTAGAGCATGAACAACGTACCCAATCTACACATCCTCGGGCTGTCCGTGGAAAGCGCTGGACAATCCGAAAGAGCAGCGGTGATAAATATGCAATTGAATGCATATTTATCGATGCAACCCTTTTGGACGGGAGATCTAGGTTACGCGACTTGATGTGAAAATTCAATCTAGTGACATGGGAAAAAGTGGACGAGGTCATGGAATTGTTGCTCACCCTCCGATGTAGTCGATCAAAGGAGATGGACGATCGTGGACCAACACCTCCAACGTCGACGATCACTCCACGAAGATGGAACACCACAAATCCTGTTAATTACACCGAGTGAAAAAAAATTAGGTCATCACATCACATTAAGCATTGATACTTTTAACTATGAAAAAAAATCATGTTTCGTCAAGTGTCAAATTTGGAAGCACTTATCATATCGCAATTTAGGCCATCACCTCACATTAAGCATTGACACATCAATTTTTTTAGCAAGATCATCATGATGAAATAACCACTTATCGTATCCCAAATTTGAAGCACATCTCACATAGCTACTTAACAACATCACAAACTGAAAATAAAATCTTCGTTAACAATTTTATGAACTAAGTGACTCAAGTTGCTTTTTTAACTATGATAATTCATTTTGCCGAGATTCATCCATCTAGCAACCTAACCGTAGCAAAATAATTCCTTTTGCCGAGATTCCTCCATCCATCTAAGATACATACAATATTCATCCATCTAGCAACCTAACAACATCCAACATCCATCCATGCATCCATTCATACATCCAACAATAGCTAAATAATGCAAAAAAATGAAAAAAAAAGAGTGTTAGCTCACCGGGCAGAGAGGCGTCACGCTGGTGGAGTTGGAGGCAGGGGCCGACGATGGAGGTGAGGGGAGGGCCGGGGCGGAGTTGGGCCGGCCGGGGAGGGCCGGGACACAGCAGGGGCGCCGGCCAAAGGGGGGCGGCCGGTCGGACCAGCTAGCAGGGGGCCGGCCAGGCTAGGGCATGGGCTGGCCGGGGTGGCGTCCACGCACGGCGGCCGGGGTCGAGGAGG
>NC_057807.1:689862673-689863559 GCF_018294505.1 Triticum aestivum | reverse complement strand
GGCGCCGGCTGGAGCGAGAAGGGGCGGCGGCAGGGGACGAGAGGTGGGGTGGGATGGGGCGGCGGCGATGCGGGTGGGGGCGGCAGGGGGCGCGGGCGAGGAGAGTGGGCGGCGGCAGGGGCGGGGGAGAACGCGGCGGCGACGCGGGTGTGGAGGCGCACGGCGGCGGCGACGAGAGGCGCGGGTCGATTTGCGGGCGAGTGAGTGGTGGAGATGGACCGGCTGAGGATAAGGGCGAGCTATGCCACGTGGCACCTATGCCGACGGCTTAGCCGTAGGCATAGTTATATTTTATATTTTTTTAATGTTTTTAATAGCTTATATTTTTTCTTCTTTCTGTTTTTTTATTTCATATAAAATTTTGATGTTTTTATAGTCATCAGTTATATTTTTACACACACAGGGGAGATGAAGGCGCCACGTGGCTTTTTTTTTGCAACAACTTTTATACATGTTTAACATTTAAAAAAAATATTATTAACTATCTTCAAATATATTTTTAGTGTATATTATTTTCATACAAATTGGAAAGTTTTGTTTACATATAAAATGAGGGACCGACGCGTCCGTTTCCCCCCTCCAGGTGCTGGCGGCGGCGCCGTCCGTGACGGGGGCCACACCCCGAAGATGCGTGCCGCCTCTTCGGACATGCCACAACACCACCCCGCATGTATGAGGGCCCGGTACGACGCTCCGGTGGCATTGCTACCCCCCTAGGGCCCCCGTCCTAGCTAACCCTGTAGCGTTTGATTACGGGCTCTAGCCCTTTGACTTTGGACGGACGGGCTTTGACCAGTGGACCTCTCCACCCGATTGTGTCGGGTCGGCCCAGAGGGACACCGGGGGACAACATCCGGGCCAAACCCACAGCTACATCCACTCCGTG
>NC_057807.1:689834240-689860774 GCF_018294505.1 Triticum aestivum | reverse complement strand
CCCCTTCCAGGTGCCGGCGGCGGCGCCGTCCATGAGGAGGGGGCACACCGTGGATGTGAGGGGGGTCACTCTCTGGAGACGGGTGTCGGGCGTTTGCAACTGCCACAAAACTTCTGTCGGCATAGCTGTTTTTGATTTTAATAAAATATAAGGATCTATAATTAAAAGAACATGACCGCACATTATTAACGTGCTCGAAAAAGTACAAACTATATATATATAAATATATATATATATATATATATATATATATATATATATATATTCATAATATATGAAAAAAATACAAACTACATATATATTCATATGTATGTTTATATTTAACATGCTACATGTTAGTTGATATAATAATACATAAAAAAGCATTAAAAAATATGTACGGAAAAAAATCTAACTATGCCGACGGCCTAGCCGTCGGCATAGATTCGACCAGCGTGCCGCAGATCACTGACGTGGCAGATATGCCGACGGCAGCCGTCGGCATAGGCTCTGCACGGTGCGGCCTGGATCGGTGACGTGGCCTGCGGACCTATGCCGACGGCCCCCCGTCTCGGCCGTCGGCATAGATCTGATGCCGTTAGCCAGGGGGTGGCCGGGCCCCACGGGTATGCCGACGGCCTTTGTAAGCCGACGGCAGCTGTCGGCGTATATGTAGCTAGGCCGACAGCCGTTCTATGCCGACGGGTGCCGTCCGCTTATCTCTGCGTAACACGACGGCCTTTGTACGCCGACGGCCAGAACCAGGCTGTCGGCATATCTCCGAAGAAGCCGACGGGGGCCGTCGGCATTGTTTTGGCCGTCGGGATATGGCCCTGTTCCGGTAGTGGGCAGCAGCCTACGAAGGATACGACCCAGGCTTCTAAATTCTGACTGACAGGCTCGCTGGCACAGCCACATATAATCTCACGCATTCAAAATGCTAGCTACATGAAATACGCCTAGATTTACGAGTAGAAATCCAAGGTAACATTTATCGCTTAAAAGTATTTACTTCATTTTTTATCTTCATGTAAAAAGAGAATGCAAGCTGAAATATAAAGTCTGCAGATTCCTCCTGTATGTTCAATTTTCCTAATAGGAAGAACCATACCGACAGCCCTTGAACTAGATTGGTCGAAGCAGCATACATACATATTACAGTTGTGCATTTTAAATTTGAAGACCAAGGCAACTCCCGATTGATGTAATTGGAGGTGAATGTCTGATTTCTGGTTTGTATTTAATCTTAGAAAACAGAAGCTCATCAAGTCTCAACAACATCCAGGAGATGTACCTACGTAGCTACCGTTAGTTCAAAACTTTATTTCACAAGTTGGCAACATGATATTCAGGATGTTAAGCAGGTGTTATAGTTCCAATTTGCTTTCTTCTCATAAAACTTGGTCTCATAAACAGTAGAGGCTGTAGCCCGATGTTGCTCACTGCACACGTATACTTATTCTGATTTCTGATGGCCTTCTAAATTTGAATTATTGTCTTGATGCCAGGTGGAGGACCTTTGCAATCTTATCAAGCTTGACGCTAAACTGGCACTGTTACTTGATCCCATATTACTCCTTCGAACAAATTGTGCGCAAAGTTGAGGAAGTTGGGGCCAATAATTGTATTATAATAAAATTCTTTCTTCCTTTTAAGGGTTTGTTTCCATACTGTGGGGCAGCAGGATTTGAGTCCCACTACATAGCCCTTTGGTATGTTTCGTGGGGATCTTTTTTATTCAACGCATAAATGCTGATTCGTTCATGTGTTTATTAGAAGTAAGAGGCGCAGCATGCGAGGCGACCTCGAAGTTGAAGGAGTAGTAGAGCAGAAGATCTTCTTAGCGATTCGGATGTACAGAGTTTATGATACAAAGACCTATTTTGTTTTTGTACTGACTCTTGAATTTTCTGCTTTCTATTTCCGAACCCTTTTGATATGTTCTTTACTCCTGATTTTCAGCCTTTTAAGTTATATTCTTCTTCCGGGATTGCAGAGAGCATGGACCACCGTATGGAAGAAGGAGATGCCATCCTTGATTGTCGTTGTCTTTGGCATGTTGCTGCCATTTTTTTAATCCTTGCACTCTAGAGACCTCAGTCTATCCATGTAGGTCATGCCTTCTAATCAGTTTTTCGACTCTTATGTACGCGTTTGCTCTTGCATTACTTACTAGATCTTGTTGTATATGATGATCCATTGTCAGCTATACAAAGGCTCTGAATTAAAAAATTTGTCAAGTTCAGTTTAGATTTAATTTTATTCCACCTCTTTTTGAATGGACAAGGTGTGTGCTGTATAAACGATCACTATGTGAAATTCATAGGCATTGTGAGGGCATGGAGAAAGGATTCGATTTTTTATTCTTTTTTCAGGGTTTAGAGCTGTTACCTGCTACACCTACACACATGGAAAACTTAAACTTAGCAGTCCAAAATTAAGCAGCAAACTTTATTGCCGGTCATCTAAATTTTCAGTGACAACTGCTGACACACGAGCAACTTCATTTTTTACTAGAGTTAGTAGATGATGCAGATGATAATTTTACCTGCAGGAGGTCCTAACTTTCTTCAGTTCTATACAAATTTGAGCTGGTACATAGTGTTGAGAGGATTCTTAAATATGGTACTACATAATCTCTTTCCAGGTTCTTGAAACTTGCACTCTTCTGTTGAATTTCGCATTTTGGTCGATCTGTACTGCTTCTTTTATTGTTGTCAGCCTAGAATTATATCGCATTTTGATCTTTAATGGGAAGATTCATAATTATGCCTCATACTAATTTGACTGCATGATTTAATTAGTGGCTGCAATATTATTTGATGGTCCACAACAGAACTAAAGGTGTCAAAATGAAACTTTCTTCTTCCCATGTATCAAAGTATGAAGCAACCAAATATGTTAGTATCTAAATTGTTATGTTTAGGATGATATATTTCAAAGAGCCACATGTGCCCAAAACAATGGTGCCAAGCGCGTAGACAATGAAGCATTACCCTTTCTTGCTAAGGTACATATGTTGATTTCTGTTGTGTACCACGTGTTTGCTGTAATGTCTAGAGGAGATTATGAAGTGATTTTCTCTGCCAATTAAACAAATAAGCATTCCACCCTTAGATTTTGCAGAACGTTTGTTTATGCAGGGATTTGCTGGGAAAAACCATCTCTGGAAAAATAGGGCCAAATTTGAATTCTGATAGAGTTGAAGAGACGCATAGAGCAAGACACAGGAATAATACTTCCTTGTGGGCTTCGTGAGAATCTACAATGAGGAATAAGAAGGGTGCAGTAACTAAGTATGCATGTCATAACTAATTCTATTGAAAATGTTTATTCAGGAAAATTAAGCTATATTGAAATGTTGCATGGTTCAGATATTGGGTCTATGAAGATTTGTTTATACCATAAAAATGCATAAATAAAGTCTCGTGTGGCTATGTAATTCACTTGATATATGTCAAGTTCGAGCTCCTAAGAACAGGGTGAAACTGTTTGTTCCGAAGAACAGATGTTACTGTTCGGCCTCTCTTTTGTTGTACTTTATTTCCGCTTTCCTTCTTAGCTCCTTTTGAATAACTTAGTTCAGAACCCACCTCTTTAGGCCCCTCTGATGGTTAGACTGTTAATATCCTTTTAGATTTCTACTAGGCGGCCTTTGTATATATAGATATGCCATTTTATTAATTAATGCTACCAGCCGTGGTTTGGATTCGCTCATGGCCTGTGTGTTGATGTCCATCTTTATATTTGAGAACTAAGGGCTATATTCTTTTAACCATGAACCAATTTAAGTAGCATATCCGTTTTTGTTGGTTAGTTGTATCATTGTTATCCAACACTGTGCACTAATTGACAATCAGCCATGATCATTCTTTGAGAAAGCTATGAGACATACAAACTGAAAATATGAATTGTTCGAACAATGTTGTCTGTTATGGTTGTTTGATTACTTGCAAAGTTGTTTGAGTGGTATTTCTTTTCAACTGTATAAGCATATATTTATTTATTTTGCACCCGGTGCAACGCACGGGCACTTTTGCTAGTATAATATAATATAGATCGAATATGTGACGCCCCCGATTCAATCGTACACTAATCATACACGCAAACATGTACGATCAAGATCAGGTACTCACGGGAAGATATCACAACACAACTCTAAAATAAAATAAGTCATACAAACATCATAATACAAGCCAGGGGCCTCGAGGGCTCGAATACAAGTGCTCAATCATAGACAAGTTAGCGAAAGCAACAATATCTGAGTACAGACATAAAGTTAAACACGATGCCATAAGATAGCTAGCACAAACTAGGATACAGATCAAAAGAGGCGCATGCCTCCTCCTTGGGATCCTCCTAAACTACTCCTAGTCGTCGGCGGCCTGAACGTAGTAGTAGGCAACCTCGGTGTAGTAGGGGTCGTCATCGACAGTGGCGTCTGGCTCCTGGGCTCCAGCATCTGGTTGCGACAACCGAGAGGAAAGGAAAGGGGGAAAAGAGGGGGAAAAGCAACCGTGAGTACTCATCCAAAGTACTCTCAAGCAAGGATCTACACTACATATGCATGGGTATCTGTGTAAAGGGGAAATATCGGTGGACTGAACTGTAGAATGCCAGAACAAGAGGGGGGATAACTATTCTGGTAGCCTCCATGTTGCAGCATGTAGAAGAGAGTAGATGATAAGTTCATCAACTAGCTGTTGGGGAACGTAGTAATTTCAAAAAAATTCCTACGTTCACGCAAGATAATGGTGATGGCATAGCAACGAGAGGGGAGAGTGTTGTCCATGTACCCTCGTAGACCGTAAGCGGAAGCGTTATGACAACGCGGTTGATGTAGTCGTACGTCTTCACGATCCGACCGATCCAAGCACCGAACGTACGGCACCTCCGAGTTCAGCACACGTTCAGCTCGATGACGATCCCCGGGCTCCGATCCAGCAAAGCTTCGGGGATGAGTTCCTTCAGCACGACGGCGTGGTGACGATGATGATGCTCTACCGGAGCAGGGCTTCGCCTAAACTCCGCGACGATATGACCGAGGTGGAATATGGTGGAGGGGGGCACCACACACGACTAAGGAACGATCCGTAGATCAACTTGTGTGTCTATGGGGTGCCCCCTGCCCCCGTATATAAAGGAGGGAGGGGGAAGGCCGGCCGGCCCTTGTTGGGCGCGCCAGGAGGAGGAGTCCTCCTCCTAGTAGGAGTAGGACTCCTCCTTTCCTACTCCTACTAGGAGGGGAAGGAAGGGGGAGAGGAGGGGAAGGAAAGAGGGGGGCGCCGCCCCCCCTCCTAGTCCAATTCGGACCAGAGGGAGAGGGGGCGCGCGTCCCTTCCTGGCCGCCCCTCTCTCTTTCCACCAAGGCCCATGTGGCCCATTAACTCTCCGGGGGGGGGGGGGGTCCGGTAACCCTCCGGCACTCCGGTTTTCTCCGAAATCACCCGGAACACTTCCGGTGTCCGAATATAGTCGTCCAATATATCAATCTTTATGTCTCGACTATTCCGAGACTCCTCGTCATGTACGTGATCACATCCGGGACTCCGAACAAACTTCGGTACATCAAAACTTATAAACTCATAATAAAACTGTCATCGTAACGTTAAGCGTGCCGACCCTACGGGTTCGAGAACTATGTAGACATGACCTAGAACCATTCTCGGTCAATAACCAATAGCGGGACTGGATGCCCATACTGGTTCCTACATATTCTACGAAGATCTTTATCGGTCAAACCGCATAACAACATATGTTGTTCCCTTTGTCATCGGTATGTTACTTGCCCGAGATTTGATCGTCGGTATCCAATACCCAGTTCAATCTCGTTACCGGCAAGTCTCTTTACTCGTTCCGTAATGCATCATCCCGTAACCAACTCATTTCGTCACATCGCTTGCAAGGCTTATAATGATGTGCATTACCGAGAGGGCCCAGAGATACCTCTCCGACAATCGGAGTGACAAAACCTAATCTCGAAATACGCCAACTCAACATGTACCTTTGGAGACACCTGTAGTACTCCTTTATAATCACCCAGTTACGTTGTGACGTTTGGTAGTACCCAAAGTGTTCCTCCGGTAAACGGGAGTTGCATATTTCTCATAGTTACGGGAACATGTATAAGTCATGAAGAAAGCAATAGCAGCATACTAAACGATCAAGTGCTAGGCTAACAAAATGGGTCATGTCAATCACATCATTCTTCTAATGATGTGATCCCATTAATCAAATGACAACACATGTCTATGGTTAGGAAACATAACCATCTTTGATTAATGAGCTAGTCAAGTAGAGGCATACTAGTGACTATATGTTTGTCTATGTATTCACACATGTATCATGTTTCCGGTTAATACAATTCTAGCATGAATAATAAACATTTATCATGATATGAGGAAATAAATAATAACTTTATTATTGCCTCTAGGGCATATTTCCTTCACTAGCATCGTATAGAATAATCCTACCCGCGATCCTCCCCTCGTCGCCCTGTGTGAGAGGGATCATCAGGTTATATCTGGCACTTGGAAGGGTGTGTTTTATTAATTATCCGGTTCTAGTTGTCATAAGGTCAAGGTGCAACTCCGGGTCGTCCTGTTACCGAGGATCACGGCTATTTGAATAGATAAACTTCCCTGCAAGGGTGCACCACATTACCCAACACGCTCGATCCCCTTTGGTCGGACAAACTTTCCTAGGTCATGCCCGGCCTCAGAAGATCAACACATCGCAGCCCCACCTAGGCACAAAAAAGAGGTCAGCACGCCTGAGGGGGTCCTGGATTAGGGGGTGTTCGGATGGCCGGACTATGACCTTTGGCCGGACTCCTGGACTATGAAGATACAAGATTGAAGACTTCGTCCCGTGTTCGGATGGGACTTCCCATGGCGTGGAAGGCAAGCTTGGCGATACGATATGAAGATCTCCTCCCATTGTAACCAACTCTGTGTAACCCTAGCCCTCTCCGGTGTCAATATAAACCGGAGAGTTTTAGTCCGTAGGGCGAACAACAATCATACCATAGGCTAGCTTCTAGGGTTTAGCCTCTCTGATCTCGTGGTAGATCAACTCTTGTACTATCCATATCATCAATATTAATCAAGCAGGAGTAGGGTTTTACCTCCGCCGAGAGGGCCCGAACCTGGGTAAAAACATCGTGTCCCTTGTCTCCTGTTACCATCCGCCTAGACGCACAGTTCGGGACCCCCTAGCCGAGATCCGCCGGTTTTGACACCGACATTGGTGCTTTCATTGAGAGTTCCTCTGTGTCGTCACCGTCAGGAAGGATGCCGCACCCCGTCTTTAAAGACGGCGTTCTTGCTAAAGGAGCTTTGGCTGTCAGCCAAACTATCCGGCTAGGCAGTTTTTTGATGACCGCCTGTTCGGCCGCTGCGCCGACGATGACCTCTCGGGCCATCGAAAGCAATCTCCACATCAGCTCGGAACTTGCCGAGCAGTTAGATCCGATGGAGCACTCTTCCCTAAACGAGCTCTTGGATCGCATTGCCGCCCTGGGAGTCGCTACAGATTACGACCATATTGGGTTTAAACCCGATCAGACAGAGATCGACTCTCCCCAGGTCACCCACCATGTTGAAGTGGTGGAAGAACAATGCGGCGAATCTTCGGCCATCCTAAGGACCAGATATGTCCGGATTCCCGACCCCTCCAAGCTGGACACCCGCGGAGGGGAGGATGTTGCCCAAGCCCTGAACCTAAAGTCAGGCAGCAGGCCTGATTCATTGAATAATGTCCAAGAAAACAAGCTTACGAATTTAGAATTTTCTTGGCCCCTGAATCTTATATCGGGCGAGTCTCCAGATTTAAAACCACCCACCCACCCAAATATAAGGGATCTATCCCAAATACGGCAAGAGCCCGGGGAAACAGTACACCACTACTGGGCCAGATTCCTCCTGGTTATGAACAGGATAAAGGACTGCCGTGAGAAAGACGCAATTTCATTCTTCTGTAACAACTGCACGGACATCGGAATCCTCAACGCCATAAGTCGCCGTGAAATTACGCGCTTCGCCGACTTGACATCCATAGTACGAAAGCACTGTGCGACAAAAAGCGTTTGGAAAACCGAAATTAAATTCTGGGACAATCCAGCCCTGAATACAATACCAGTCCGAAACAAAAGGGCGCATTATCGCCAGGCACCTGAGCCAAACAACAAAAAACAAAAACCCTCTACAGGGTATGGGACCGTATTGGAGGGATGGCTCAATGGACCCTGTAAATTCATAGTTCAGGGAAAGTCACACCAACTCACAGCCTTAGAGCATGTTGGATACTCCGGCAGGTGGCCAGAAGTGGCGAGGAGCTTCTAACTCCAGAATCTACAGAGCACCACCCTAGAAACGCCAGTACGGTGTCAACAGTCTTCGAGACTTTCGCATCAAACAATGCAAGGAAATGAACGCTTCGCAGCCTTACCGAAGTCTACCAAGTAGCACCAATAAACCCATGGAGTGACACGGCTATTACCTTTAATGCTAGTGACGAACCTAAATTTCGGACAGCCCGAGCACCAGCCGCAGTGGTCCTCAGTCCGATCGTGGATGGCTTCCGACTTACAAAGGTACTCATGGACGGCGGCAGCGGACTTAACCTCATCTACGAGGAAACCCTGCGAAAAATGGAAATAGACTGGAACCGCATTGAGCGAAGCAACACAACCTTTAGAGGAATAATACCAAGACGGGAAGCGTGCTGTTCAGGGAAAATCACACTGGATGTGGTGTTCGTCACGCCGGATAATTACAGATCCGAGGAGGTCACATTTCAAGTGGCCCCGTTCAGCAGTGGATACCACACTCTGTTAGGGCGAGAAGCATTCACAATTTTTCAAGCGATACCCCATTCGGGTACATGAAGCTCAAAATGCCCGGACCCAACGGAATCATCACTCCTGCTAGTGATCCAGACACAGCGCTCCGCGCCGAAAACAAAACAGCCGCACTGGCCCTGGAGGCATTATCCGAAGCCCTAGCGGCCGAGGAACTAACTGCGTTGCGCTCCACGGTGGACAGGGACGATGTGATACTAGATAAGAGATGCAAGTCCACCTCTTTTAAACGAGCAGACAAAATAGTCAAATTCCAAGTCCATCCAACGTACCCCACAAAAACGGCCACCATCGGGGCACAATTAAACCCCGACGTAGACGCCGCACTACGAGAATTCCTACGGGAAAATTGGGACATCTTTGCCTGACACCCCTCAGACATGCCAGGAATCCCACGCCGGCTGGCCGAGCACAACTTAAATATCCTAAAAGGATTCAAGCCAGTCAAACAAACTCTTCGGCGGTTCTCTGAACCCAAGAGACAGGCCATGGCGGAGGAACTATCCAAACTATTGGAGGCCGGATTCATCAGAGATATAAAACATCCGGACTGGCTAGCAAACCTGGTAATGGTACCAAAGAAGGAAAAATCCTGACGCCTATGTGTCGATTTCAAGGACCTTAACAAGGCTTGCCCAAAGGATCCCTTCCCCCTCCCCCGCATTGATCAAATCATCGACACCACTTCAGGACACGATTCATTGTGTTTTCTTGATGCATACTCTGGCTACCACCAAATCAAGATGGCAGAGTCAGACCAAGCCGCGACGGCATTCATCACCCCATACGGCCCATTCTGCTTCAACACGATGCCCTTCGGGCTCAAAAACGCCGGCGCAACATATCAGCGCATGATTCAGACATGTCTGGCCAACCAGATCGGCAAAACATTTGAAGCATACGTAGATGACGTGGTCATTAAAACCAAACACGTCGATACTCTAGTAGACGACTTGAGGCTCACATTTGACAATCTCCGAGCATATGACATTAAGCTCAACCCGGAAAAATGCATTTTCGGCGTACCAGCCGGAAAGCTCTTGGGCTTCATCGTATCCGGTAGAGGAATTGAAGCAAACCCAGCCAAGATCCGAGCTTTGTCACAATTGGATATCCCAAAAGACCTCAAACAAATACAAAAATTGACTGGATGCGTGGTGGCTCTAAGCCGCTTTATCTCCCACTTAGGAGAAAAGGCATTACCCCTTTATCGCCTCCTGCGACGCACCGAACACTTCGAGTGGACGGATGCCGCCACAACCGGACTCGACGAAAACAAAGCCATATTGGCAACAAATCTGGTCCTGGCCGCACCCAACACGGGCGAACCAATGCTATTATACATCGCGGCAACCCATCAAGTTGTAAGCGCGGTGCTCGTTGTCGAACGAGAAACGGACGGACACAAGTTCCCTCTCCAAAAACCAGTTTACTACGTGTCCATTGTCCTAACCCCATGCAAGTCATGGTACCCGCACTATCAAAAGATAGCATACGCAGTGTTCATGGCATCCCAGAAGCTACGACACTATTTCCAAGAGTGTTTAATAACAGTAGCCTCCGAAGTACCTCTTAATGACATTATAAACAACCGCGATGCAACGGGCCGGATTGCCAAATGGGCCATTGAGCTCCTCCCATTCGACATAACTTACAAGCCACGGCAAGCTATTAAGTCACGGGTTTTGGCCGACTTCATCGCCGAATGGACTGAAGCCGAGCTCCCTAAAGAGTACGGCGCATATTCCAACTAGATCATGCACTTCGACGGCTCCAAAATGTTGGCTGGCCTGAGGGCTGGCGTCGTTCTGACGTCCCCAACCGGAGATACAGTCCAATACGTACTTTAGATAATGTACACGGACTCCAACAACGCGGCCGAATACGAGGCCCTTCTACACGGTCTCCGGATGGCAGTCTCCATGGGCATTCAGCGCCTAGAGGCCCGCGGGGATTCAAACCTCGCGATACCCAAATAAATGGGGACTTTGATGCCAAAGATCCGAAAATGGCAGCTTATCGCAACGCTGTCTTAAAGATGTCAGCCCGGTTTGAGGGGCTCGAATTTCACCACATAGCCCGGGAGAATAACCAGGCAGCAGACGTGTTGGCACGCATTGGTGCAAAGCGCGATGCCGTCCCTCCCAACATTTTCCTAGAGAGGCCGTTCAAGACATCCGTATCATGGGAGGGAGAGTCCGGAAACAATAGCCCGGACACAACCACACTGCCCCTCACCGAACATTCTGACACAGTTGGTGGCTCCGCCAACAAAACAACACCGTCAGCCCACACAATAATGGCAGTCATTGCCCCGTGGACAGAACCATTCCTAGCCTACCTAACTAGGCAGGAACTTCCCGAGGACCAAAACGAGGCCCGCTGCATAGTGCGGCGATCTAAAGCCTATAAAGTCCACGAGGGAGAGCTTTATAAGAAAAACACAACCGGAGTCCTTCAAAGGTGTATCTCCGAAGTAGAAGGCCGAAACCTTCTGGCTGAAATTCATGCCGGACTTGGCGGGCACCACGCCGCAGCCCGGGCCCTTGTAAGCAAGGCCTTCCGTACCGGATTTTATTGGCCGACGTCCCGGGCAGACGCTCAGGACTTAGTGCAGCGATGCGTCGGTTGCCAATTATTCGCTAACCAAAGCCACATGCCGCCTACCGCCCTACAAACCATACCCATTACCTGGCCTTTTGCGGTCTGGGGGCTTGACATGGTTGGACCCCTTAAAGGAGGAACCCACAAGAAAAAATATCTACTGGTCATGGTGGACAAATTCACCAAATGGATAGAGGCCAAGCCTGTAAACACGGCCGAATCCGGGCCGGTGATAGACTTCATATCCGGGGTTGTACACCGTTACGGCGTCCCCCACAGCATCATAACTGACAACGACACAAACATTACGGCTGACGAAGTTAAACTCTGATGCAAAAACATGGGCATCAAGCTCGACTACGCTTCAGTCTATCACCCACAAACTAACGGTCAAGTCGAACGAGCCAACGGTCTTATCATGAGCGGCATCAAACCCAGACTAGTGCGATCCCTCAAGGAATCCAACACGCATTGGGTAGAGGAGCTTGACTCCGTACTCTGGGGGCTGCGGACCACGCCGAATCGCACTACCGGATTCACACCATTTTTTATGGTATACGGCGCAGAGGCAGTTCTGCCCTGCGACATAATTCATGACTCACCTCGAGTGCGCATGTACGAAGAAAGAGAAGCCGAGCTTGATCGGCCGTACAGCTTGGACGCATTGGACGAGGAGCGCGACGTGGCAAAAGCCCGTTCCGCATTCTATCAACAGCAGGCTCGAAGATATCAAAGCAGAGAAGTACGGGCCAAAACTTATAACGTTGGCGAACTAGTTCTACACCTGCCGGACAAGAAAAAGGGCAAACTAAAGCCCAAATGGGAGGGTCCCTTCATAATTGACCAAGTACTGACTGGTGGAGCGTACCGTCTGCGAAGCGCATCAGACAACCGACTCGAGCCAAACCCATGGAACGCAGCATGCCTACAAAGATTCTACGCCTAGCGCCGGACTCCGTGTTCGTCTCCTTCCTCTATCCCTTTTTTTCACATTAGCTGTCTGGTATTTCTCTCCTTCTCTCTACCTTTTTTCTCCCAAGCCCTTAGGGGCTTGCCTGTGCGTCTTTCGCACATTCTTGACGCGCCACCCGCGCTCATCATACATGGGGGCTTCTTTATCAGAACTTTATACAAACGGGCCTCATGCCCAAAACATGTGTGACACTTCCGCATGAACCTTTTATACACCATTATATGCATCGATATGACTTAAGTTTTGGCCAAGCTGGGTTGCCTGGCTCCTGTGCTTACCCCTACGTTCCCGTTCGTTCGGCTAGGTGGTAAAGGGAGCACCTCTACGATTGTTACTGCCGGGTCAGCCGGATATGTACCTTAGACTAGGTGAAGCCTAAAGCTAGCGTTCTTAAGGGAATATTCGGCCGGTGAACTAAAAGATGATTTTTCTTGTTTATCTATCTGCCCCCAGATGCTTTTCTGCTCTTTTTAGCAGTTCGGACATGCACTTTAGGGCATGCCTCCCAGGGAAAGGAACCCCTAACAGAACTATTCTCCCTGGAAGATGTTTCTTACTAACCATGTAATATAAGATAACTAGTTGGGCACTTGTCTGCTAAAGCAATTATGACCCGTACGCCTTGTCTCCATGCATGCCCCGGTTCTTACATAATCGAGAGGGTATTCGGACACACTCCAGACTATAGGGTCCAGAGGTTGAAGTGAAAAGGTCTACAATGACAAACGATCTACAATCCGGCTAGAAGGCATTTTTCATGTCATTTTAAATTACAGAGTCAATCCGACTCGGTATATTCTTCTTCAATACCATCCAACAGGCGGTCTAATTTACAGTCCTGTTGAGAATACTTTCCAGCCAGCTCTACCTGGTCATATACTAAGCTGACAGGGATCTCCTTTCCGTCAGGACCCATAGGGCCGACCTCGGCCATGTGGTTCGGGTTAGCCTTCGTGTACCGAGTCTTCACCATGGCCCAGGCCTCCCTGGCACCTTGACGGTAGGCCGATATCTTCCACAACCGGAAGCGCTGCCGCACTCCCTCCAGCTTCTTTGCAAGCTCCCCAAGGCCTTCGGGCATGGAGAGGGGTGGCCACATAGCCTGGACGACGCCCTGCATTGCCTGCCAAACTCGTTCGTGCAGTTGCAACAGCTCGGGAAGAAGGTCCCCCGTTGAACCGGGCATTTCCTCCGCAGGACAACCTGTCAGCAGACCTACAGACATAGCTGTGTCAATCGACTTCCTCGCCAAATTCTTTTTTCGAAGATTCATTCAAGCACTTACTAAAAATGCCGCGTCGAAGTCGCCGATTCTCCTTTACTGAAGCAGACAGCTGAATATGAACATCCTTTAGTTCCTCGCCCAGCTTGGTATTGGCTTCTTGAAGTTTGTTCTTCTCTTGCCTCACCCTCGTCAGCACGCTCTCGCCAGCCTTTAGTTGGCGTAGGAGTTGTTGCTTGTCCGGATTTACTCCGGCCCCATCTGCACTATTATCATCAGAGTTGCACACATGCCGCACTTCACAATGGAATTATCTTTCGAAGAATATATTACCTGAGGGGGTCCCCTTGGCATTATCTGAAGCGGCCAGTGCAGCCTCGAGTTGGGCCTTGCACTCTTCAAGCTCCTGTGACAGTTGCGTGTTCTTCTTTGTAAGACCCTGCATAACATATGATCCTTAAAACAGTTATCTTAACTGTTTCAAGTCTCGGGGGCTACTGACATATATAACCTTCAATTTTACTCACCCGTATGTCTTTTACATACTGCTCTATGGCTCTGGCTAGACCATTTTGAGCGGCACAGAGGTACGCATCTCCTGTATTAAAGGCATCCAACGCCTTTGGGGAAAAACATGCGTCACGAAGAACAGTCCGGCGACGCCTGTGGTTCATGGCACTCTCCACCTCGGAATTGGTGGCAGATAGCCCGTCTGCGTCCTCTGTTGGAGGAACACCCAGGCGCGCCCCGTGTCCGCCTCCGCTTCCGGACCTAGCCTTGAACCCTGGCCAGTGGATATAGTCCGGCGGGCTCTCTTCTTTCTAAGAAGAGCATGAGCGTTAGTATGACTTGAGGGCATAAACCCTAGGCGTTAAATTCGCATGTCGTACCGTTGCGCCGGAATCTCGATCTGGTCCGCACTTCTTTTTGGCCCGCCTGGCTTCAGCGGCCCTTGTTGGCTGCCCACCGCGGGCTCGGCCTTCCGCCTCCAGGATTTCCCCTGCGAGAACGAAACACTATTAGTTTACGGCATTCAAGATAAAGCATGGATGGATCTCCTTGAAAGTACTGGGACTTCGGTCTCGGTTACCTTTGAGGCTGGAAGTACTCCTGGATAGTCAGCCATAATGGCCACTAAGATGTTGTCCTTACTCAATTGATGAAACACCCCATCAATTAACTCCACACATAAGTCCGGGTCCTCTGGGGAGTCTGGATCGAGGGACCGTTCCGGGTCCTTGGGTTGGGGAGGAGGGCTGTTTATCTCCTTCACAGTCTAGCGCAGCTCCTGCGTTAACATTGCTAGACTAAGTACTCAATTATGGGAATTTCGAAAGCGGGTAGGCAAGTGAAAATGTTCGCTCACCCAGCTTGGAGGACTGCACATGGAGAATCCGCCCCGTGGGTTGACCCGGAGGAATTCCTCTTCTTCTCCCTTGTACAAAGCGGATAAGATCTTCGTTAGAGTGGCATCCAAATTCGGCCCCTTGCGACCGCACCGGGCGGCGTCGTCCTCCCTGTTGAAATCCCACATGGGGTGGCCTCTGTACTGAAGCGGCTGCACCCCCCGCGTAATGCATGTGGCCATGACCTCGATCATGGTCAATCCGGAATGAGCCAACAATCTTATCCGGCTCATCAGGTAATGGACGTCCCTATCAGTTTCCCTCTGAGGGTTTCGTGGGCGCCGGCTTAGGCGTTTCTTCAACGGAGCATTATTAAACTCAGGAAGGCCGATCCGAACAGGGTCCGGCAGGGGGACGTCGTCCATATAAAACCATTCCGAAGGCCAGTCCTCGGACGCCTTCTTTGGGGTACCGGATAGATATCCGGTCCAGGCGATGCGCCATAGTTCGGCTCCGCCCACTTGATAAATTGACCCCTCCTGAGAGTGGGGCACAAGGCAGAACAACCTCTTCCATGGTGCGAAATGGGCCTCGATGCCAAAAAACAGCTCGCAGAGGGCCACGAAGCCCATAACATGCAGAATGGAGGCAGGCGTGAGGTTGTGTAGATGGAGGCCATAGAACTCCAGCAACCCTCGGAGAAATGGATGAATTGGAAATCTGAGTCCTCTTATTAAATAAGGGACTAGGCATACCCGCTCTCCTTGAGAGGGATTGGGGACGCTCTCCGCCTGCTCTCCGCCGCTATAGGTGGCAATCCCGGCTCGAACTGGGACCATACATGCTGGGGGGAGGAGCCACTTGGACTGAAGCACTACTAACTTGCTATGCGGGACGGAACACTGCTCCCAATCTCCAGGCCGAGGGCTGGAGAGGCGAGAGGAGGAGCTGCTCCGACTGTCCATGGTGGAATGGATCTCTGTCGAAAGCGCTCCGATGGATACTCGCGGAGGAAAGGTGGTGTGAATTGGATCTAAATCCCCGTCTCTTTTATGGGCGGCTCATTAACGCAGCTGGGGGGGGTAAATGAAAAAATCCCCTGGCTTTTCACATTCGTTTGACACGTGGAAGATGGTCATTATGGGGCACAGAAGCCGAGGAGAGCAGCACGCACTAGAAGCTGGACACTATTCGACAGGTACATGGAATTTGGAGAAGAACCCGCCTTGCAATGCCGAAGACAAACTTGCGCGCCGGACTTATCGTCATTGAAGCCTAGTTCGGGGGCTACTGAGGGAGTCCTGGATTAGGGGGTGTCCGGATGGCCGGACTATGACCTTTGGCCAGACTCCCGGACTATGAAGATACAAGATTGAAGACTCCGTCCCGTGTCCGGATGGGACTTCCCTTGGCGTGGAAGGCAAGCTTGGCGATACGATATGAAGATCTCCTCCCATTGTAACTGACTCTGTGTAACCCTAGCCCTCTCCGGTGTCTATATAAACCGGAGAGTTTTAGTCGGTAGGACGAATAACAATCATACCATAGGCTAGCTTGTAGGGTTTAGCCTCTCTGATCTCATGGTAGATCAACTCTTGTACTACCCATATCATCAATATTAATCAAACAGGAGTAGGGTTTTACCTCCGTCGAGAGGGCCCGAACCTGGGTAAAAACATCGTGTCCCTTGTCTCCTGTTACCATCCGCCTAGACGCACAGTTCGAGACCCCCTACCCGAGATCCGCCGGTTTTGACACCGACAACGCCGGTCTAAATCCTAAGCGCGTAGGGGTCTGGGCCCATCGCCCATTGCACACCTGCACGTTGTGTGGGCAGCTGGAGAGCATAGCTAGCAACCTCCATTTCAAAGGAAGTTACGTTACACGGTCCAACCCGGCGCGCGTCGCTTAGTCGCTGACATCACGAAGGCTTCGGCTGATACCACGACATCGAGTGCCCATAACTGTTCCCATGTAGTTGGTTAGTGCGTATAGGCCAGTGGCCAGACTTAGATCAAATACCAAGATCTCGTTAAGCGTGTTATTTTGAAGTAACCGCGAACGCCGACCAGGGCCAGGCCTACCTCTCACCTATATAGTCTCAAACTGCCCTCTCGCTCCGCCACAAAGATCCACCCAGAGGGCCGTCGGGACAAAGGTCCTTTCAACCCCCAATCCGTGAATCACTCGTGGGTACTCTACGAGCCGAGCCGATTTTAGTCACCACATGTATCATGTATAAAGTATATAGTATATACCCGTGATCACCTCCCGAGTGATCACGGCCCGATAGTATAGCATAGAAGACGGACAAGAATGTAGGGCCACTGATGGAAAACTAGCAACTTATACTAAGCATTTAGGATTGCAGGTAAGGGTAACAACAGAACTAGCAAGGACATGCTATGCAGCAAAATAAGATTAACCGAAAGCAGTAACATGCTACACTACTTCTAATGCAAGTAGTAGAGAGAAGGAATAGGCAATATCTGGTGATCAAGGGGGGGGGCTTGCCTGGAAGCTCCGTCGAGGAGGGGTCGTCAACACCGTAGTCTTTCTGGGTAGCAGCGGCGTCGGTCTCAGTGTCTAGCGAGAGAAGTGGGGGAAGAAACAATAAATATAATGCAAACATATGCATGCCGATGCATCACATGACAATGAGCGGTGCTAGGTGTGCCCTAACGCGGTAGTAGGTGATACCGGTGAAGGGGGGAAACATCCGGAAAAGTATTCCCGGTGTTTCGCTTTTTCGGACAGATGAACCGGAGGGGGAAAGTTGCGAGTTTGCTATGCTAGGCATGGGTGGCGGAAGAACGGGCTGTGTATTCGGATTCGTCTCGTCGTTCTGAGCAACTTTCATGTAGAAAACATTTTCATCTGAGCTATGGTTTATTTTCTATGTTTTTCTAAAGTTTTCATCGTTTTCTAAATTTATTTATCTATTTAATTCTAACATTATCCAGAATAGTGTTTGCTGATGTCAGCGTGACATCAACAGTCAACAGGGCATTGACTGGGTCAAACTGACATGTGGGCCCCAGCTATCATTGACTGTTTAGTTAATTAACGACAATTAATTAGGTTAATTAGCTAACTAGTTAATTAAATTTATAATTATTTTTAATCTGTTTTCGCTTTCGATTTCAGGGCGGGCCCCACTGTCATTTGCCCACGGGGTAATGGGTGTTGGGCACTGGCGAAACGAGGCGGAGCCCTAGGGTGCGGGTGTAACCCGTCCAGGCGACGCAGCACAGCCGGGCGCGGGCGTCGGCGGCCAGGGGCCGCACGAGCGCCGGCCGGAATAGGGCGGCAGGGACCAGAGCCGTGGGCGCGCGTGCGTCCGTGAGTGACAGCGCGGCGCAGGCGGGTAGGGCGGACGGGCGAGGCATGGTGAGGCGGAGCCAGGGCGGCGGGGCACTAGGAAGTGAGGGTGAGCTGAAACGATGGCCCGCGGCGAAGGTAGGCGACGCGAGGGGCCAGCAGCGGCGGTGCCGGTGGACGGGAGTGCCGGCGTAGGCGGCGCACGCGTGGCAGTCGAGCGGGGCGGTGCCGGCGAGCGTTGTCGGCCAGGTGCGGGCGTGCAGCGATGGCTGCAGCAGTTCGCAGCAGTAACAGTGCAGAGCGGCTGTGGGGCGCACGAGGAAGGGGGTGGCCAGGACGCGACTGGCCGCATCGAACAAGCGCGGTGCGTGGCAGAAACAGGAAGTAGCAGTAGTGGCTTACAACAGCAGCAGAGAAGGAGGTGAGCGCGACGCATGCGAGCGCGCGCGGGGGCTCGCGGTGAGCGCGGTCGAAGGGCGTCGGTGTGAGGCCAGGGGGACGCTCCATGGACGGTGGCGTAGAGCGAGCAGAGAGAGGGGAAATCGCGGAGCGCGCTCAAGGGGGGGTGTAGGGTTCAGGGCAGCGGAACATGAGGAGGAGGACAAAGACGGCGCGTCAGAGGCGGGGAGGCTGTCCAGCGTGGAAGGCTTGGCGAGGTGGCCTCCAGCAAGGTCCAGGAGGCGGCGGGGTCGTCGGGTCCTTGCCCCCGGTCCAGATCGGGGGGAGGAGAGCGAGTGGGGGAGAGTGTGGGGTGGTTGGGTTAGTGTTTGGGTCGGGGTGGCCTTGTAGGCCACAGAGGAGGCCGACGGCCGTCGGTTGGCTAGCTGTGCTAGTTGGCCCAGTGGGGGGGGTCTTGCTTTTTGTTTTGTTTTGTTTTATTTTCTGTTTTGCCTTTTTCTTTTTATTTATTTACATTTTCTGTTTTAGATTATTTTCCTATTAATTTTAGTTTTAGTAAAACATACAAGTAGCATCTAAATTAGTATTTCAACTTAGTCCATAGTAACAAAAAGTCTAGTCCTCAAATAAATTAGTTTGACATTTTTTTAATTACAAAAGGATTTAAATAATTGTTTTTATGGCTGTTTTATACATATTATAGTATTTAAACATTTTACAAAGGTGTGGCTTCCCCACAAAAATTACCTATGCAATATTTTGTTCACTCCGAACATTTTAGTTTTAATATTTGAAAACTTTTGTTATTTGCTTGATTTTGAATTTGAATTGAATCGGTTCTGAACTAACACGAGATTAGCGACAGTAATCGAAGTGACGTGGCATCATTAGCAGAGAATTACTATAGCTTAATTATCCATGCGTCACAATTCTCCTCCACTACAAGAAATCTCGTCCCGAGATTTAAGTGGTGGAAAACGGGGGAAAGGTCTGGTTACGAAGTTCTAACGAATCTTCTTGGTCTTGGTTGCTCTTTTCGAAGAGGTCGATCCATTGCGTTGATCTCTCCATTCATATGCATCAATGCATCATGATGAAGTTGTCGTTCTTCCTTCGGGGTCTTCACCGTACTTACGAAAGGATAAGATGGGAAAAACTCTATAAGGATGGATTCTAACAAAGTTGGGCATCAGACGGTTAGAGGAAGAAACATAAGTATCTCTCGAATGGAAACTTAAGAAGATATCGAGAGCAAAGTAAGAAGGTACAATGAGAAGTTTCAAACAGATAGGCAATCGTTCGATGTCTGAAACAAAGTGCGATAGGGGTCCAGAGCTATGAGATTAAGTATTGCGTCTGTTACCAGAATAGATCACTAGGAAGGTGGCCCGTGAATTACATACAAGGCCACAGGCGAGGAATAACTTGTGAAACCGGGGGGTGTGCAGGAGAGTCAGGTTTCGATCCTTTGGAACTGTGGGTTATGGGCCCACCATGTGGGCTAAAAGTAGGAAGGCGATGACGTCTTACACGATCAGGTAAGCAAGGCATGTCAGAGGATAGCCTATCAGTTATGTCAATAGCAACATCGATAGCAAGGGCGAGGGACGAAGAGAACCATTTTCTTGCTCGTTGAACGAGGCGGACAAATAGCCAAAGTTCTCATCCATCGGTGGTTACCGGAAGGTCATCAACAAAAGGAACAGGGTCTTACTGACACGGCTGTACACTAAGGTGTTTACATATGCAGAATAATAATACTGCTTAGATCATATAGATCACCAGAAAGGTTAAACAAAACAATGGAAAGGAGAAGGCGATCTTCATATTAAACAGAACAATGGAAACGAAAATGTGTTTAAACACAAATTTCAGGGGTATATCCTTCCCAAGGACAAACAGAGCATGATATCCATGAAAGGATATAGCGTAGAAAGCCCTTTAAGAAAGGAGAGAGAAATTTCATGACATTACCCATACAACGGTGTTTGGATAATTGATAAAGAGAATTTAGCATTGTGCTTCTGATGCTCTTATTGATGATTGGAGTAGCACAGACATGCTTCGAGATAGCATTGACATGGTCTTCAAGCAAAGGTCAGTCTTTGGATACACGAAGGATTCATCAGGAACAACTGGTAGAATAAGTCTTACAATTTCCTCATGGAAGAGTGTTTAACCTGGCTGAAAAGGAAAACTATAGCAATAGATCCTCCGGCCAAGTGTGCTAGGCATGACATCACCTTACCGGGTCATATAAAGACCAATGTTATAACTCTTGAAAATATATTCCAACCATCATATCTGATCGAGATTCAGATCTGATTGGTGTCAGGATACATCAGACTCAGGATGCCCGAGAAGAAAAAGGTGCGACACAAATTGATGAGATGACATTGTAAGATCCTCGGGAAATGAACTATGGAAGTGAGTTCTGAAACAATGGTTCATCATTAAACCAGGAAATGACGAGGGGGTGGCTGATGGACTCAGCAACAATTCATCAAAATAAACAAAAGATGATTTCCACAATTATGTGAACAAGAAGATAACATTAGTCAGATCAAATGATATAATGATGTATGTTCGATGAAAACATACACAATTGAACAATGATAGAAAGGTGCACCCGGAAATCTGGACTAAGTAGCACGATCAATGTTCGAATGATGATTCAATAAGAAATAGACTTAGAATGGAGTTATCGACCATTAATGTCAAAGCAATAGGGTTGCTAGAAGTTTTGAATTTACACATCGCTGACCATTTGTCGGTATTCTGGTTAGAAACATCACGGGGACCGAGAAAATAATGGTGATGGTAATAAATATCACTCGTATCAAGAATTCTTAAGGGGTGGTGAAATTCTCGCGACATTCTTGACATAAAAGACATTGGTACCCAAGGTAGAACATAACATAAGTTGGATAGTAAGGAGCACCATAACATGATCAAGTTTGTGTCGGAGGGGAGGCAATAATGTTCTCGATGATCACACAAATCATCGAGGGCAAGGGTGGTATTTGTCATCAAGAATTCAATAGTTATCTTGGAAGAGCTTAGAATGTTGATGATGATCATGACACATTTGTCGAGAGATTTCAAGATGTAATCGATCGGTGATGACATCAAGTCAAATGAATGGTGGAGCGAAAGGTTATTGCAACCAAGGGTATGACACAAAATCCAAACCAAGTTTGATGTTCAAGGCAAAATGACATGATGAGGAAGATCGACGTAAGCTTAGCTTATTGTCGAAAGATGTGCTCCGGTAATAAGGAATGGATGGCACAGTTAAAATTTAGCACGATAATGATATAGCCAATCAGGCTAGGAATGACTTGAAGGATTATTAAACTCATAAGCCATGAAAATTACTTAGAGTTATTGAATCGGAGTGCTAAATCGATTCACTTATCGGTGTTCTCGAGTGACTACTAACTCATAAACCGGGGGGGGGGGCACTGGAATCGGCGACAATAATAGTTGATGAAGAACTCATAAGACATTATGTAGTTCCGTGATATTCTCGAGATACCTGAGGGTATACTCGAAGGTAGAGCAGAATAGAGGTTGGATAGATGTATTAACCTGCACAAGATAGGTACTTCAACTTGTCCGAGAAATGGGATCAAAGAAGAATAATATGGTTGGAACCACGGTTGCAAAGGATCAATTCACACACACTAGATGAATTTATCAAGGAAATAGTTATTATTACAAGAAGTTTCCATGATAGGATCTACATCATGTCCATGGGCATGAACACAAAGTTCAAGGTCGACTCCCACTTATCTAATGCATAACCTTTCATTCACTTCTCGCCTTCTACGAAGTTGTAGTGTTGAAGTTTTATCTGACATAACAACAATAGAGTATGACCCATAATAGTTATTATCACACAGATTAGAAAAAGGCATAGGTTCAACCCATCTGGGCATCGTGGAAACAAATACCACAAGCTTCAATAGTAAATATCACCAGCTTGAAAGAAGAGCACGGTTGGCCAAATCAGAGAATAGGATTTACCAATGGCATTATGTATCAGGGAAAGAACTTCCAAAGTAATTGAATATGAAGGACTTTATCGGATAAAATCCAACAAAGGATCTGATGGTCCTCAAGGGATCTAATGTGAGCATCGGAACTCAACCAGAGGAAGAAACAATGCAAAGGCATTGGATTATAGAAACAACTAACTAATTCAAATATCAATTGCAAAGGAATTCTCATTTCCAAATCAAGGGATAAGAAGCCAACGGTCTGATTAGGAGTGGATAAGTTGAATAGACTTAGGGGTACAATCGACGGCAATTTGATGGGTCGATAACCAGCTCATGTTCAAAATGACATCTGAGACGGAAAGATAATTTAAAAGGATCAACCGATGATTGTGTGCATTCGCACTCATGTTGAATCAATAGGATCAAAATGACGGTGTCAAAGGAGAGTAATGAATATTGCCAGCCATATGGGAAGCATCCATAATGCAAACAGGCAAGTATTTGCAGGGCAATAAGCTGCTAAGGATTTTCGAAGGATCGATAGTATTTCAAAGACTCTTGTGAAACACCTGAACAACTGGGGGTGAGCGGATACCCGGTGATTGTGAGAAATTATCCGTAGTGGTATTCATGTGGCAAACAACTGCAAGGCAGTAGGCATAAAGTATTCTTGTAACAATAGAGAGAATTACGGGGTATCTTCTAATAAGAAGATCAACGAGGATGATTGTATGAATGGCAAGTGTGTGAGGTTATCCATAGAGGTTTATCGATGGAAGGGAATTGCAAAAGCGATGGCATAAATTCTCGAGAGAACAACATAGAGTATCTTCCGAATCTTCTGGTGCAGCAGGCGATCATCTGTAACAAGGGGTTCTCCGGGTGGATGTGATCACAAGACCCTAATGTTAGATTTACTAATTTATTTAAACGCGAATAGAAGAGAGATCAGAGTCCCAGAGTATAGACGAGGAATAAAAGATCCTACTACCACCCAATGGCGACGTGTACCCGTAAGACACATAGCCATGTTAGTAAAAGTTTTGCGATGTCTAGACTCGACTTCGCCCAAGGAGTTGGGAAGGGGGATTCCTATAGGAAGTTGGTTCTGATACCAACTTGTGACGCCCCCGGTTCAATCGTACACTAATCATACACGCAAACTTGTACGATCAAGATCAGGGACTCACGGGAAGATATCACAACACAACTCTAAAAAAAATAAGTCATACAAGCATCATAATACAAGCCAGGGGCCTCGAGGGCTCGAATACAAGTTCTCGATCATAGACGAATTAGCAGAAGCAACAATATCTGAGTACAGACATAACATTAAACACGATGCCATAAGATGGCTAGCAAAAACTGGGATACGGATCAAAAGAGGCGCAGGCCTCCTGTCTGGGATCCTCCTAAACTACTCCTAGTCGTTGGCGGCCTGAACGTAGTAGTAGGCACCCTCAGTGTAGTAGGGGTCGTCATCGACGGTGGCGTCTGGCTCCTAGGCTCCAGCATCTGGTTGCGATAACCGAGAGGAAAGGAAAGGGGGGGGGAAAGAGGGGGAAAAGCAACCGTGAGTACTCATCCAAAGTACTTGCAAGCAAGGATCTACACTACATATTCATGGGTATCTATGTAAAGGGGCAATATCGGTGGACTGAACTGCAGAATGCCAGAATAAGAGGGGGGATAGCTAGTCCTGTCGAAGACTACGCTTCTGGCAGCCTCCATCTTGCAGCATGTAGAAGAGAGTAGATGGTAAGTTCACCAAGTAGCAACGTATAGCATAATCCTACACGGCGATCCTCCCCTCATCGCCCTGTGTGAGAGCGATCACCGGGTTATATCTGGCACTTGGAAGGGTGTGTTTTATTAAGTATCCGGTTCTAGTTGTCATAAAGTCAAGGTACAACTCTGGGTCGTCCTATTACCGAGGATCACGGCTATTCGAGTAGATAAACTTCCGTGCAGGGGTGCACCACATTACTCAACACACTCGATCCCCTTTGGCCGGACACACTTTCCTGGGTCATGCCCGGCCTCGGAAGATCAACACATCGCAGCCCACCTAAGCACAACAGAGAGGTCAGCACGCCGGTCTAAATCCTATGCGTGCAGGGGTCTCGGCCCATCGCCCATTGCACACCTGCATGTTGTGTGGGTGGCCGGATAGCAGACCTAGCAACCTCCATTTCAAAGGAAGTTGCGTTATGCGGTCCAACCCGGCCCGCGCCGCTCAGTCGCTACCATCACGAAGGCTTTGGCTGATACCACGACGTCGAGTGCACATAGGCCAGTGGTCAGACTCAGATCAAATACCAAGATCTCGTTAAGCGTGTTATTTTGAAGTAGCCGCGAACGCTGACCAGGGCCAGGCCCATGTCTCACCTAGGTAGTCTCAACCTGCCTTGTCGCTCCGCCACAAAGATCCACCCAGAGGGCCGTTAGGACAACGGTCCTTTCAGCCCCCAATCCGTGAATCACTCACGGGTACTCTACGATCTGACCCGACTTTAGTCACCACATGTATCATGTATAAATTATATAGTATATACCCGTGATCACCTCCCGAGTGATCACGACCCGATAGTATAGCATAGCAGACGGACAAGAATGTAGGGCCACTGATGGAAAATTAGCATCCTATACTAAGCATTTAGGATTGCAGGTAAGGGTAACAACAGTACTAGCAAGGACAGGCTATGCAGCAGAATAGGATTAACCGAAAGCAGTAACATGCCACACTAAATCTAATGCAAGTAGTAGAGAGAAGGAATAGGCAATATCTGGTGATCAAGGGGGGGGGGCTTGCCTGGAAGCTCAACCGAGAAGGAGGGGTAGTCCACACGGTAGTCGTATTGGGTAGCAGCGGCGTCGGTCTCGGTGTCTAGCGAGAGAAGAGGGGGAAGAAACAATAAATATAATGCAAACATATGCATGCCGATGCATGACATGGCAATGAGCGGTGCTAGGTGTGACCTAACGCGGTAGTTGGTGATACCGGTGAATGGGGGAAACATCCGGGAAAGTATTCCCGGTGTTTCGTGTTTTCGGATAGATGAACTGGAGGGGGGAAGTTGTGAGTTTGCTATGTTCGGAATGGGTGGCGGACGAACAGGCTGTGTATTCGGATTAGTCTCGTCGTTCTGAGCAACTTTCATGTAGAAAACATTTTCATCTGAGCTACAGTTTATTTTCTATGTTTTTCTAAAGTTTTAATCGTTTTCTGAATTTATTTCTATTTGGTTCTAACATTATCCATAATAGTGTCTGCTGATGTCATCATGATGTCAGCATGACGTCAGCAGTCAACAGGGCATTGACTGGGTCAAACTGACATGTGCACCCTAGCTGTCATTAATTGTTTAGTTAATTAACGATAGTTAATAAGGTTAATTAGCTAATTAGGTTAATTAAACAGGATTAATTAAGTTAATTAATTTAGTTAATTAACTAATTAATTAAATTTATTATTATTATTAGTAATCTTTTTTGTTTTCGTTTTCAGGGGGGCGGGCCCCACTGTCATTTGCCCAGGGGGCTAACGGGTGTTGGGCACTGGCGAAACGAGGCGGAGCCCTAGGGTACGGGCGTAACCCGCCCAGGCGACGCGGCACAGGGCGGCGGGGACCGGAGCCGTGGGCGCGTGTGCGCCGGCGAGCGACAGCGCGGCACAGGCGAGTGGGGCGGATGGGCGAGGCGCGGTGAGGTGGAGCCAGGGCGGCGGGGCGCTAGGCAGTGAGGGCGAGCGGAAGCGGTGGCCCACGACGAAGGTAGGCGACGCGAGGGGCCAGCAGCGGGCGGTGCCGGTGGAGGGCAGCGCCTG
>NC_057807.1:689825932-689833594 GCF_018294505.1 Triticum aestivum | reverse complement strand
TGTTTTAATTTCTATTTTGTCCTTTTCTTTTTGGTTATTTACGTTTTCTGTTTTATATTAGTTTCTATTAATTTTAGTTTTAGTAAAACATACACGTAGCATCTAAATTATTATTTGAACTTAGTCCATAGTAACAAAAATTCTAGTTCTCAAATAAATTAGTTTGATATTTTTTTAATTACAAAAGGTATTTAATTAATTCTTTTTACAGCTGCTTTATTCATCTTATAGTATTTAAACATTTTTACAAAGGTGTGGCTTCCCCACCATAATTACCTATGCAATATTTGGTTCACTCCAAACATTTTATTTTAATATTTAAAAACTTTTATTGTTTGCTTGATTTTAAATTTGAATTTAAATGGGTTCCGAACTAACAGGAGATTAGCGACAGTAATCCAAGTGACGTGGCATCATTAGCAGAGAATTACTATAGCTTAATTATCCGGGCGTCAGAATATGCCAAAACTTTTTGGATGCAAAGTATGTCGTATAGTTGTGATATGCATATTCCCGCAAAGACTTTCAACACACTTGATGGGTAGGCACGCTACGCCGTGGTGGTGATCTCTTGCGCCAATACGTAAGCATAGCACTACGGTTATTCTTTCCCACACCTTGATATCGCCGATGCTATAAATGGATTTATTTAGGGCCTGTTCGGTAGCCCTTCAATTCACAGCTCCATCGACTCCACACCTGGATTAGGGGTGAACAACCCAACTCCAGGAGTTTACGAACAGAAGCTGGCGATGATCTCAGTGTAAAATTAGTAGAGTTAAGGAGCTGGGTTTCTCGAGCTCTGAGGAAAGTGGGAAGCTGGAGTTGATGGAATTTACCTCCCTCTGCCAGCGCCAAATGACTATCGAACCAAACCGGTACGAGAAATAGCCCGAGCGAACCCGGTAATTGCCTTTGGCTCCTAGGTGCATATGCACCCATTGTTGAAATACACATTTTGAAAAGTTAAAAAATTCGAAACAAAAATCCCACATGTATATCTGGACATTTTATGTGCGTTCACAAGGTTTCGGTGGAAAACGACGTTTTTTGTGGCTTGTGTAAAAAAGATAAAGAAATGCCTCGTGAATAGTTAGAATGAAGCATCAGAAATTATCTTTTTTACACAAGCCACAAAAAACGTCATTTTTCACCGAATTCTTGTGAACGCACATAAAATATCCGGATATACACGTGGGATTTTTGTTTTGAATTTTTTAACTTTTCAAAATGTGTATTTCGACAATGGGTGTATATGCACCTAGGAGCCAAAACACCGCGTCCGAGCGAACCAGGGCCCAATGCTTAATCCCTGGTCAATCCCCTTGTTCTCCCATCCGTCAAAAAAAAAAATCCCCTTGTTCTCCCATCTCACAGCAACAGCAACCCTGCATGACGTTGCCGATCCGGTCAATCGTGAGTCGCCGGCCACTGCCGTCCCCAGCACCCGCTCGTTACGTCTCCATCGACCAATCCCCGTCCCATCCCCAGCGACCCGGAGCAGCCCTCGACCGCCAGTCCAACCCTCGTACACCTCCTGCGTGCACGCTCTTCCAGCAGCCACCACCTCCGCCTCATCTCCCAGCACCGACGAAGCGGCTCAAGGGATGGATGTCCTGGTCAACGCCGGCGATCATAGATGCAGGACAACATCGATGACAGATGCGTGATGACCAGGAGCCTGATAGAAATCTTATTTTATTTTTTGGGGTGGTTTATGCTAATGTAAGGGATTATAGCCAGAAGCTAGCTTGCCGAACACTCGATCAACTCCACCTTTTTTATAGAGAAGCTGGCTGTTGGATTTGGACGGAGGAGTCGAGGAGTTTTGGGTCATGGAGAGCTACCTAACTGGCTATTATTATAGAACTGAAGAAAATAAAATTTACATCTAGAAAACAATTTAATATGCATCACTCTATGTATCAATTTGAAAAGAGCAATGCTACACGCACGGGCAGATTTTTACTGAAATTTACGGGGATGCTTAGCTGGAATAACTTGATTGGATGGAAAAAGGGATGAGGGGCCGACACCCCCTGAAAATCAGGGGGCGGTGAAGATTAGTTAATGAAGGGATTGTGTAAAACGCCCGTATTACTCCGTTAGTCTAGAAAGTTCGATTTGAAAAACACAATGTAAGATCACACTTCTAACAGGCCATAACGTCATTTGCCTCTACACAGATCAGATTCAACTTAAATTTGCCTCTCAACCAATCATTGATCTTAATTTATTAGTGTAAGAGGATAAGCGTTCCTACTCCCTCGAGGGGAGCCGCGGTCTCGTATATATTGATGTGGCCGAAGCCAAGCCTTGGCGTACAAGGAAGATTACAAGGAGTTTGAGTAGAACAAGTAAAGGAAAGTAGTTGGAGATTACAACGGGAACAATATTCTCTAACACCCTTCCTTAATCTTAACTATCCTAGATTAAGATTACTCTTGAACTTCTCAAATGGTCTTGTTGGTAAAGCCTTTGTAAAGCCGTCTGCCACTTGATCCTTAGAGGGAATAAACCTTATCTAAAGTTTCTTTGCTGCAACCCTTTCTCGCACAAAGTGAAAATCAATTTTTATGTGCTTTGTCCTTGCATGAAACACAGGGTTTGCAGACATGTATGTTGCTCCCAAGTTATCACACCATAAACATCAGATACGATTTTTCTTGATTCCCAATTCCTCAAGAAGTGATTTAACCCAAATGATTTCAGCAGTTGCATTCGCCAAGGACTTGTATTCAGCTTCTATGCTTGATCGTGACACAGTTGCTTGCTTTCTAGCACTCCAAGAAATAAGATTGGACCCGAAGAACACTGCAAAACCTCCAGTTGATCTTCTATCATCACTGCATCCTGTCCAATCAGCATCAGAGACTGCACTCACAAGAGAGGAGCCAAAACATTTGAAATGAAGTCATGTTCCCATAGTATGCTTCACATATCTTACAATTCTCTTGATAGCTGACCAATGTGCGGAAGTGGGAGCATGCAGATATTGACAAAGCTTATTAACAACAAATGAGATATCTGGACATGTGAGAGTTAGATATTGTAATGCTCCCACCGTACTTCTGTACCTTGTGCTCTCTTCTTCTTGAACTGGCTCACCATCATATGTTGAGATTTTTTTGAGGAAGATAAAGGTGTAGGTACTGGCTTGCAATTCTTCATTCCCATGAGAGACAAAAGCTCAATGATATATTTCTCCTGATTTAACACAATACCATCTTGAGTTTTTCTGACCTCAATCCCGAGGAAGAAATGCAAGTCACCCAGGTCTTTCAAGGCAAACTCTGAGCTCAAGTCATGCAAAAGTGCATTAGTAGCATTTTGTGAAGAACTTGCAACTATGATATCTTCAACATATATAAGAACAAAATTGACTACTCCGGCCTTGTTATAAATAAACAAAGACATGTCAGCTTTAGAGGCAAATGAAACCAAGATATTTCAACTGTAAGATTAATCTGGAGAACATGCTCTGGGTGCTTGTTTTAGACCATAGAGTGATTTGTCAAGATTGCAAGCATAATTTGGTGACTTCTTATCCTCATATCCAGGTGGTTGTCTCATAAACACTTCCTCTTCCAGAACACCATGCAAAAACGCGTTCCGTACATCTAGCTGTCTTAGGCTCCAACCCTTAGATACAACAATGGCTAGCACAAGTCTGACAGTTGCAGCTTTCACAACTGGACTAAAGGTGTCCTCATAATCAATACCATAACGTTGCTTAAAGCCGTTTGCAACTAGACGTGCCTTATACATGTCAATGGAGCCATCTGCTTTGTTTTTAATTCTGTACACGCATTTGCAATCGATGATATTGTTGCCTTTTTGGTTTGGTACAAGATGCCAGGTTTTGTTCCTCATAAGTGCAGAATATTCCTCATCCATTGCCTTCTTCCACTTAGGACCGTCAAGTGCACTACTCAACATTGTTGGTTCTCCTGACATACACAACATTCCATATGGTATAGTTCCATCTTTTCTTATTTTAGGATTCCGTATACCTTTCTGTAGACGTGTCATAACCCGTGAAGGATCTGCTGGCTAGACCTCAAAAATACTGGCCACAGAAGATCCTGACGAGTCTGCATGTGCTGACACAGGCAAATCTGTCGCCTCCTGCGCAGATGATCCTACAGCCGCTGGTGTGGCCGCCTCCCCGGTATGCACACGAGGGCCAACTGCCCGGGCTGGCACAGCAAACCGCTGCCCGACCGCGGTTGCAGGCGCACTCAGGGGAAGGGGGATCCGGCCCCGCTGCTGGTCTCGCTTGTTGCTGAGGTGGCGGCGCGGGAGTGGCCCTCCCTTTATTCGTTGCTGCAGCTGATAAAGACGCGATCCGAGGCGGATCTGCTCGTGCGATCTGAGGTCTGCACGCGCACAGGAGTTCCAGGCGCCGTCGGATCACCTTTGTTGTTCGTGCCAGGTTCGTCTTCTTCCTCAACATGCAATATAGGATCAATTTGAGCTATATTTTCAGGATTTTGATCATTTTGAGCCCTGTTTTCTCCAGAGACCTGCATAGTCAACAGAGAAGAGCAAGTACCAGTAGAAATATCGTCACTTTGATTAGTATAATTGTCGCCCCAAGATCAAAAGACCGAAGATGTGGAGGAAGAAGAAGAATCTCCTTGCGAAGAAGTGCACTGACATTGGGATGACGTGATGCAAACGGAAACACGGACTTATCAAAAACAACATCTCGGGATATGTAGACCCGACCACTAGGAACATCAAGACATTTGACCCCTTTATGCATGGGACTATAGCCTAAAAAGACACACTTTTTGGAGCAAAAAGCAAGTTTGCGTGTATTGTAGGGTCTAAGATTGGGCCAACATGCACAACCGAAAACACGAAGAGATGTGTAGTTTGGTGTGACACCAAGGAGTCGTGTAATAGGAGTTTCAAATTTGATAACTTTGCTTGGAAGCAAATTGATAAGATATGTAGCAGTTAAGAATGCTTCATCCCAAAATTTAAGCGGCATGGATGCATTTGCGAGCAATGCAAGCCCCATATCAACTATGTGATGATGCTTTCTTTCAGCAGATCCATTTTTTTGGTGAGCATGAGGACAAGAAACATGATGTGATATGCCAAGTTTTTGGAAGAAAGAGTTCAATTTTTCATACTCACCACCCCAGTCACTTTGCATAGCAATGATTTTAGAGTTCAGTTTGCGTTCAATAAGATTATGGAAATTGATAAAGACTTGGAAAACATCAGACCGTTTCTTCAACAAATAAATCCAAGTAAATTTACTATAGTCATCAATAAAGCTTACATAATACGAAAATCTCCCAACTGATGTAGGGGTTGCCCCCCATACATCTGAAAATATAAGTTGTAGAGGAGTAGTAGACACACTAGTAGAGATGGGATAAGGTAATTGATGATTTTTTGCTTGTTGACACGGATCACAAACTGACTCAACACTACTCTCATAAGAGAGTTTATTTTTGCTAAGAACGTATTTAACTATGATTGAAGATGGATGACCTAAACGAATATGCCACCTTGATGATGATGGCTTGGTGACAATGTTGGCTTGTTTATAGGACCATGAAGATGATGATGATGATATGAGTGGATAGAGGCCTCCCACGCACCGTCCCCTAAGAATGATTCTCCTTGTTCTCGAATCCTTAACCAAGAAACAATAAGGGTAGAATTCTATGAGAACATTGTTATCAAGGGTGAATCGATGAACGGAAACAAGATTTTTTGATGTTTGAGGAACATGCAAGACATCTTTCAAGTACAAATTTTTCATGGGGTTTTTAACAATTGAACTACCAATGTGAGTCATATTCATACTAGAACCGCTTGCCGTGCGAATTTGGTCGCCTCCATTGTACTTCTCCCGTGTTGTCAACTTCTCAAGTTCACCTGTGATGTGATTTGTTGATGCACTGTCGGCGTACCAGTTTGTATCTACGCCATAGGAGACAGTATGCGCTTCCTTCTCTTCCTGATCGTTCTCTTCATAGCGCCACCAGCAAACACATGCGCCTCCTGGATGGTGCTTGTAGCATATCTGACATTCAGGGTAGTCGTGCTGCTGTTCACGCACCTGTTGTTGATGTTGTTGTCGAGGGTGAAAGGGCATTTCCCTACCTTATGTTTTGGATGATGATGACAACCCTTTGTTGGTCTAATCCTGTGCTAATTGTTTCAGGTTCTCAATGATTAGGCTTTCATCGGTTAGTGGTTCTCTCTCGAAGGAATCATTTGAAGACGGAATCCTCTACGCTTTTATCTCTTTGGTCGTAGGGATCCCGTACACTCTAGAGGGAATCCACTGTGGATAGAATAGGGGAGTCCATTCTCGTTCACCTCCATCCCCCCTTTTTCTTGTCGAGAGAGTGCCTCCATCTTCATCTAATCTTTGCTATGTGTTCCCGGCGGTTGTACCGCTCGTCCGAGCAGTTGTACCGCTGGCTCTTGACGCTACTCTGCTGCTGTCGAGCGGTGGTACCGCTGCCTCCGGCCGGTGGTACCGCCATCTGGCTCTGCATAGTCCAGCAGCGGTTGTTCCGGCCATGCACCGCCCATATACCGGTCAGGCTTCTGTCTTGATGCGGTGGCTGAGCGGTGGTGGCCCGGTTGGTCCGGTTGTTTCTTTTCAACCGGTATAACCAGAGGTTCGAGCGGTTCTTCCGCTCGTTCCTTAGCCGCTCAAGTGATCAAGACTAGGCGGTTGCACCGGCCCTGCACCGCCCAACTACCGCCCTCAAGGGTGACTCCGTTCTGTTTCGGTGCGGTAGTTGTGCGGTAGCTGGGCGGTTGGTCCGGTTATTTGCTAATGACCGGTACTACCGCCCGATGGCCCAGTTGTACCGCCTGGTAGGGTTCTGCAGTTACATCATGAGTCCCGATTGTACCGGGACAAGGAGCGGTTGTACCGCTGCAGTACTAAAAATGCAGTAACGGTTGGATTTTAGTGGGTTGATATATAAGGTGGTTCCTCCACCTACCACACTCACCTCTTACCTCTCTCACTCCACCATTGATGCTCTCAAGCTCTCTTGCCTGATCTCTCTCTCTCTAGCCACTCAAACTTGTTGATGTGCTAGGGTTTGAAGGAGGAGACCTAGATCTACACTTCCACCAAAGGATATTTACTTCCACCATACTTTCTAGTGTGGATTTTGTTACTCTTGGTGCTTGAGCACCCTAGATGGTTGAGGTCACCTCGAGGCCATATTCCATTGTGGTGAAGCTTCATGGTTTCGTTGGGAGCCTCCAATTGTTGTGGAGATTGCCCCAACCTTGTTTGTAAAGGTCCGGTTGCCGCCTTCAAGGGCACCAATAGTGGATTCATGGCATCTTGCATTGTGTGAGGGCGTGAGGAGAATACGGTGGACCTAGTGGCTTCTTGGGGAGCATTGTGCCTCCACACCGCTCTAACGGAGATGTACTTCCCCTTAAAAGGAAGGAACTCTGGTAACACATCCTCGTCTCTAACGGCTCCACTCTTGGTTATTTCGTGCCTTTACTCTTGCAAGCCTACTTGTGTTATATCCCTTTCTTGCTCTTGAGTTAGTTGGTATTGCATCATATAGGTTTCTCACATAGTTGCATATCTAGACAACCTATTTTGTTGCAAAGTTTAAATTGGTAAAGAAAAGCTTAAAAATTGTTAGTTGC
>NC_057807.1:689817771-689825696 GCF_018294505.1 Triticum aestivum | reverse complement strand
TATCAGAGCCTCATCTCTTTATTAAGGACTTTGCCATCCGAAGAGTATGGTTGACGTCAACGACGGTGCGGAGGAACACTCCGGTGTGAATCCCATCTCGTCTTCGGCCGAAGGGGGAACTTCGGTCTCCCGTGAGAAATTCAATGTGGCTTTAGACACATTGAAAACCTCCATGATGGCCGACGTTAAGAGCATGTTTACTGAATTCCTAGAGGGACTCAAACTATCTACCTCGCCGATGAAAGTGGGTGATCCCACTAAGAAGGTGACGGATGCTAACCCCGACAAGGGGGAAGCTAATAGTGAAAAGAGTCCGTCTACTAGTGGTAGAAATGGCACCGGCATCTATGCACATGTGGAACCCCCGGTGTATAGAGGACCGATTCCCTCTACGCATTTGAATCATGTCGGTCCTCCTCCTAAATATGTGAAAAATGAAGATTATGATTCTTGAGTTTATCGCTTCAAGCGTCATTTAAAACATGTGAATACTAACCTTTGGAGAATTATTGAGGAAGGTTTCTATCCTCATTATCCAAGCAACTTCACCCGTCGAGAAGAAGTGGACAACCAATTCAATGAGAGTGCTCTCTTCATCATCCAAGATGCTATCCTTGCCGAAGATCTCCCTCATCTTCGACCTCATGTCATGGCTAAATAAGCATGGAAGTGTGTCAAGCGTATGTATCGAGGAAGTGCTAGCATTCAACGCTCCAACTATGAAGTGGTGCAAGATGAAGCCGATGAGTTTGCAATGAAAGAGGATGAAGAACCTCGTGAGCTCTTTCGAAGAGTGACCAAACTTGCGGTCGCACTCCGAGATCATGGGAGCAAGGACACAGATGACAACTCGATCAAATGCAAGTTCCTCAAGGCCATGATGCCCTACAACATGGCCATGCCCTCCGTCATCCGCCAAAGACCAGACTTCCACTCCATGACCTCTGGTGAGTGTTGGATGAGTTTGTTGTAATGAACATCTTGGATAAGACCGCCGACAATGCGGTGCTCCGTTCCCAAAGGGCAAAGAAGCCCAATCTTGCCTTGAAGGCCAAGGTTAGTGTGGAAGAAGAAGAAGAGGAGGAAGATGAGGAGAGCAACCCCGAGGACACGAAGTATGATTATCATGAGCACATGGCTCTTGCCTCAAGACAGTTTTGGAGTAAGAAGACTACAAGACCCAACTTCAACAAGAACAACTCAAGTGGCTTCAAGGGGAAGCAACGAGTCAGAACTTGTTTCAACTGTGGCAATGTCAGCCATTTCGTTGCGGATTGTCCATACGAGAAGCGAGAAGACAATGGTGGCAAGTTCATTCGAAAAGACAAAGCCAAGTCCTTCCCCAACAAGAACAACTTCACCAAGAAGACTCCTCCTCGTGGGTTGGTGGTTCAAGAAGAATACCGTGAGGATGACGATGATGATGAAGATGGTGAAACAATGGCCATGGCATCCATTGCCATTGTCTCAACTCCTCAGGTGTCTCTCTTCGATGCACCTAACGAGAACATCACCGCCAAGTGCCTCATGGCTAAGGCCACCAACAAGGTAACCCCCAACATCAAAACCACCATTATTAATAACCCTCCTTCAACGGATGACTATGATAATGGTAAGGGGTCTAATGAGGAGTTCAATGAATTTGAGTCCTTCATGAGTAAGCTCAAGGGCAAATCCAAGAAGCATTTCGTTGCTCTCTTGGAACAACTTGGTGAAGCCAATGACATGATCGAGGCTCATGAAGAAACCATCACTAAGTTGGAAAGTCATAGACGTGACTATGCCGATGAGATATCGGATCTCTCTAATACTCTTGAGGAAGAGCGTGGGCATCGTTTGGCTCTTGAGGAGTCACACAACGATGGTCATGCTAAACTAAAGAAAGATCTTGATCATGCTCTTGTTGTGTCTCGTGTTCTAGCTTCCGAGAAGGCTAAACTTGGAGTTGATCAGGTTAGACTCACGGAGGAGTTTGATGTACTTGACAAGGCCCACAAGGTCTTGAAAGGTGCTCATGCCACCCTCAAGGAGTCTCATGCTCAACTCCAGTTAATCTAACCAAGGAAAAGGCCACATTTCCTCACATGGTCTTAATTGATAATGCAAATGCTACTAACCCATGTTGTGAGCATGTGCATCTTGTGGAGGAAAATGCCAAGTTGAAGGAACAACTCGAGAAAGGTCTTGTGTCATGCATACAAGGCGAGAAGAACCTAAATGACCTTTTCAGCAATCAAAAGGAGGTTGTGGGCAAGGAGGGAGTTGGGTTCGCACCCAAGTCCAAGAACAAGAATAAGAACAAGGAGAAGAAGAGCAAGACCAATCGACCTCCTCCGCTCACGCAAACCTTTGTGAAGGAGGGAGAAGGTGCTCCTAAGGAGAAGAAGAACAATGGGAAGAGTGGTGAAACCAAAGAGCGCAACGCCATCTCTCCCAACAAAGCCGAAGACTTTAACCCCTCTTATGTGTTATGCCGTGCTAGTGATGGACATGTTTATGCTAAATTTGTTGGTTCTCCTTATGAGTACATTGAATGGTCTATTTGGGTTCCTAAGACCCTTTTTACTAACATCAAAGGACCCATTACTCAATGGGTACCTAAAACCAAGCATTGATCTCTTGTAGGTGTTTGCTTCTGGTGGGGGATCATGGTTGCTCGATAGTGGAGCAACAAATCATATGACCGGGAGCAAGGACTTGGTGGTGGACGTGCACAATATTCCATCCATGCCCACCAATGTCGAATGGGGTGATGCCTCACATTCTAAGGTATTGGGTCTTGGCAAGGTTGTCATTTCTCATGATCTAACGATCGAGAAAGTCAAGCTTGTTGAGTCCCTTGCGTTCAATTTACTTTACGTTCGTCAACTCGCACTCATGGGTTTTGCCACCTTCTTTGATATTGATACCGTGGCCCTCTTGTGGAGCAAGACTCTTAAAGTAGCCTTTGTTGGGCATGTCGAGAACGGTCTCTACGTGGTTAACTTCTCGGAGCAACCCACTAAGACCGCGACATGCCTAATGGCTAAAGTTGATGTGGGATGGCTTTGGCATCGCCGTTTAGCCCACTTCAATATGAGATCTTTGCAAAGTCTTCTCAAGGGGGACCATGTCCATGGACTAACGAATGTTAGTTTTGCCAAAGATCGTGTTTGCAGTGCTTGCATCGAAGGAAAGCTTCATGAGATGGCTCACCCTCACACGACTATCATCTACTCGAAGAGACCCTTGGAGCTCCTGCACATGGACCTCTTTGGGCCTCCATCCTTTGATAGTCTTGGGGGTAGAAAGTATTGCTTGGTGATAGTGGATGATTACTCAAGATACACTTGGGTATACATCTTCAAGAGGAAGAGTGAGACCCAACAAACCGTCATCGACTTTGCAAATGAAGCTCAACGTCAACACGATGCAAAGATCTTGACAATAAGAAGTGACAACGGCATCGAGTTCAAGAACTACACCTTGGATGAGTTTCTTAGTGATGAAGGGATCAAGCATCAATATTCTGCACCATATACCCCTCAACAAAATGGTGTTGCGGAGAGAAAGGACCGAACATTGATGGATGCGGCAAGGACCATGATGGCGGAGTTCAAGTCTCCATACAACTTCTGGGCCGAAGCCATAAACACAGCTTGTCATGCATCCAATCGGCTCTATCTCCGCAAAGGGTTGAACAAGACTCCGTATGAGATACTCACTGGGAACAAGCCCAATCTCAAGTACTTCCGGGTGTTCGTGTATAAGTGTTTCATTCTCAAGAAAGGTGTTCATTTGTCTAAATTTGAAGCTAGATCTCATGAGGGCATATTTGTTGGTTATGCTACAAACTCTCATGCTTACCATGTTCTCAACAAGTCCAACGGACTCATTGAGGAGACGTGTAACGTAGAGTTTGATGAAAATAATGGCTCCCAAGTGGAGCAAAGTGGTACTTGTGATGTAGGTGATGAAATTCCTCCCCAAGCCATAAGAAGAATGGGTATTGGTCATATCCAACCCATTGAGGAACCCCTTGTGGCCGAAGGAGAAGGACAATGCTCCACTCAAGTGGATCCATCACCTCCCCAAGACCCACACGCTTCCGAAGAACAAAGTGAAGGCCCTCACCTTCATGAACAAGACCAAGGGCAAGATCAACCTCAAGATGGAGGTGAACCTCCAAATGATGCCCAAGGTCAAGTTCTCCCCCTCGAGCAAGTTTAAGATCATGAGCAAGCTCAAGACGGCGCTCAAGATGATCAAGTTAACCTTCCTTCTTCCACACCCGAGGAAGAATTAGAGCGTCGTGCCGTGAAGATTGCTTCCAAACTCACCACCCAAGGCCATCTCATGGAAAACGTGGTTGGAAGTCTAAGAAAGGGGGTAAGCACTCGTAGACAATTAGCTAACTATTGTGAACATCATGCGTTTGTCTCTTGTGTTGAACCCCAAAAGGTCTATGAGGCGCTCGAAGACTTGGATTGGCTCAATGCCATGCATGAAGAACTAAACAACTTCGAGTACAACAAGGTGTGGAGATTGGTGCCAAGACCTTCGGGGAACCACAACGTCATTGGAACAAAGTGGATCTTCAAGAACAAGCAAGATGCTCATGGGAACATAATTCGCAACAAGGCAAGATTGGTAGCACAAGGCTACTCCCAAGTCGAGGGCATCGACTACGGTGAAACCTTTGCTCCCGTTGCTCGTCTTGAATCCATTCGTTTGTTGATTGCTTATGCTTCCCATCACAACTTTAAGTTGCAACAAATGGATGTGAAAAGTTCTTTTCTTAATGGTCCCATTAATGAGTTGGTTTATGTCAAGCAACCCCCCGGGTTCGAGGACCCCTACTTCCCGGATCACGTGTATCAACTCGATAAGGCACTCTATGGCCTTAAACAATCCCCACGTGTGTGGTATGACCACCTTACCGAGTTGCTACAAGATCGTGGATTTGAAGTAGGACAAATCGATCCCACTCTTTTTACTAAGAAGGTCAAAGGGGAGTTGTTTGTATGCCAACTATATGTTGATGACACTATCTTTGGTTCTCCTAACAAAGCTTTCAATGAGGAATTTGCCGCTCTCATGACCTCCAAGTTCAAGATGTCTTCGATGGGAGAGTTGAAGTTCTTCCTTGGTTTTGACATCAAACAAAGAAGAGAAGGAACCTTCATCAACCAAGCCAAATACACTCAAGACATGCTTAAACGATTCAAGCTAAGTGATGTCAAGCCGGCTTCTACACCAATGCCTACCAAGTGCCAACTTGACATCGATCCCAATGGTAAAGCGGTGGATCAAAAGGTATATCGCTCCATGATTGGCTCCTTGCTTTACCTTTGTGCATCTAGACCGGATATCATGTTGAGTGTGGGGATGTGTACACGGTTTCAAGACGCACCAAAGGAAAGTCACTATGTGGCGGTCAAGCGAATCTTTCGATATTTGGCTCATACCCCAAACTTTGGCTTATGGTACCCAAGAGGAGCAAATTTCAAGCTTGAAGGTTTCACGGATTTCGATTGGGCGGGAGACAAAGTGGATAGGAAGTCCAGTTCTGGAGGGTGCCAATTTCTTGGTTGCTCTTTGGTAAGTTGGTCTTCCAAGAAGTCAAAGTTGTGTGTCTCTCTCGTCCACCGAAGCAGAGTATGTGGAAGCAGGTAGTTGTTGTGCTCAACTCCTATGGATGAGGCAAACTTTAAAGGAGTATGGTGTCATTTGTGACAAAGTGCCTCTTTGGTGTGATAATGAAAGTGCCATCAAGATTTCTCTCAACCCGGTACAACACTTCAAGATGAAGCACATTGAGATTCGGTATCACTTCATCCGGGATCACATTAGGCAAGGAGAGATCGAGCTCAAGTATGTCAACACTCATGATAACCTTGCAGATATTTTCACGAAGCCCTTGGATGAAGCAAGATTTCACGAGTTAAGGCATGATCTAAATATCATTGATTTGAGCAATGTGACTTGAACCCGTACACCCCCACCACACTCAACGTGTTGTCTAGTTTAGGTGTAGGCATAGACATAGGGGGAGTGTTGTTCTATCAATGAACTCTCCCTCCCCCCATCATGCATAAATCGATCACCTCTTCCACATTAGCCATTTTTGATGGCATTTGTGCTCAAAGACGAGTTTTGGTCATGGGCCCAAGGATAATTCTTCGCGGTGCCATACCATTTGACTCAAACATAGGTGGCTTCGGCCATCGCCCTCTCTTAAGAGAGAGGACTGAGCTTGCTCAGATTGTGTGCGGTTGCTTTTGTTTTCCCTTCGTGTTTCCTTTTTCTGTTGTGCCGTTTGTCTTGTTCTCTTCTTTTTGGTTTGGGCTTTGGTGGTCGGGCCGTACAACCGGTGTCACGGGCAGTTCTACTGCTGATACCTGGTTGTGCTGCCCCAGTTGGGTTGCTTTCGGTGCTTGGGCGGTTCTACCGTCCATTTTCACTGGGGCTTCTCCGTCCGATTCTACCGGTTGTCTCCCGGCGGTACTTCTGGTGCTCTTCAGGAAACGGAAGCACCGCCCACTACAATCTGTCAGCACCTGACTTGCGGTACAACCGGTCCTAGGAGCGGTTCTACCGCCACGCGGCTGCGGGCCTATTTATATCCGACGGGGCGAAGGGTTTTCCCTTTTTCCCCTTTGTCCCCGGTCGCCTCCTCCTTGCCCTAGCCGCCGGTCACATCTGCCTCGTCCCGGAGTGCGCCCCGCGCTTTGGTCCCGAGGGTTCTCCGTGGATTCTCTCTATGGAAGCCTTCCGGTCTTCTCCCATGGATGGTGGTAATGTCCTCGTTCTTCGTTCTTTGTTCTAGGTTTTCTTCGTGTTCTAGGGCATTACCTTATCCTCCTAGTGTTGTGTTTGTTCTTTGGTTGGGAGAGACGGTTGTGTTTCTTGTGTCTGTGCAGTACATAGAACTCCGAATATTGCTTGGGTGATTTGCACGCCTTGAACAGATCTAACTACCCTGGTAGTGCCACTGTCAGCGGTTCTACCGCCCAGACGGGCGGTACAACCGGTGGGGTGGTTCTACCGGTGGGGGATCCGGTTCAACCGGTTTATATGAACCACAGCACTGTTCTGGTTTCTTTGTGTTGCATTTTTTTCGTTTGCTTTCCTCTCATTCCTATTGGTTTCGTGTGTCCCCTTCGTGTTTGTGTTCAGGTGGCTCCAGTTCTCGCCCTGCTCCTTGCAAAACCAAGAAGAGGGTTCGACGGGCTCCGTGCCCGGCGGACTCTGAAGAGGAAGTTGTGATCCCCACCAAGCCCACTCACCGTGAAAAGTCTGCCGCTGTCAAACAACGTGTGATAATGCCACTCCACCGTTGGAAAGCCAAGGATTGGGAAGCTTTCCGCTCAAAGAATCCTTATGTGGTTCCCGTAGCTCCTTGTTGGACCACTGTTCAGATTTGGAATGAGATGCAAGTACGATGTCACATCCCTGGTCCTGTCATGCACTAGGCTAGACCTCAGGTGTGCATCATGTTTAAATTCAAATGAAATTTGAATTGGGGAATTTTCAAAAGCCTCAGAATCCTTTTAAAAATGATCAAGATAAAATCGCTTCAAATAAGTCCAAGAAAATGTTCCTGTTATCCTCTGGAAATATTGGCAAGAGGTAAAATCCAAACCAATATTTTTGGTGTCTCAGAAACATTTAAATTGGGCATTTGAATTAAATCAATAATTATTTGAATTGGATTTATATCTACTATTAAATAAATATAGGTCCAATAATTCTGAAATATTTTGTGGAGCATTGTTTTAATCCTTTCAGCTCCTAAAAATATTGTCAGAAGCAAAATAAATTGAATTGGTTTCAAAACCAAATTCAAAACAAACCTGCAAAATAGAAAAACTGAAATAATTAGAAAAAGGAGAGAGAGTTTTACCCGGGCCACTTACCTGTAGCCGGCCCAGCTTCTCCCCCCC
>NC_057807.1:689806660-689817567 GCF_018294505.1 Triticum aestivum | reverse complement strand
CTCGCGACGCCACGGAGACGCCTCGACCCCCTCGACCGCCTCTCTCTTCCCCTGGACCCCGATCCCTCTTCTGCTTCCCTCCCACGCACACCACCGAGCGGAGCTCGCCGCCATCGTCGCCGTACCCATGGCCACCGTCCACCCCTAGCCTCACCGACGCCCCAGGAAGCTCCGCGGGTGCTCCCTCTACCTCCTCAAAGAGCCACGAGGCCCCGGACGTGCCGCATCACCGCCATCGACGTCGTCTTCTACCTCGGACCCGCCGGCCATCTTCGTCAAATTCGTCGGCTCCGGTGCCTCCCCGAGCTCGCCGAGGCCACCACTGCACCCGCTGTGAGCTCCTGTGCTGATTCCCCCTCTCCCCGTGCCCCACCTCCCTCTCTAGCTAGCCCCACCACTTTGCCCGAGAATCTCTCGCCGCCGGCCATGGCGTGGCCGTGGCCACAGCCACCCCAGCTCGTATCCGAGCCCACTGACGTGCTCACCGTGATCTCAGGAGTCCGTAGCACGCCCCAGCTCCTCCTGCCGTGCTCCCTAACCCCGACCCCGAGATTGCCCGAACTCCGGCAGCCTCAAAGGAGCTCGCCGCCGGCAGCTCCGGCCACCCCAGCTGCTGTCACTTGCCTTTTTAGATGCGCCTTCCTCCCAGGAACCCGTAGGAGCAAACCGCACGTCAAATGGTGCTCCGTAGCGAGCGCACGGTGCACCTCCGCTGTCGGCCGTGGTCGTCGCCGGCGACACTCCGGCGACTGCCGACGTGGCAAGCCTAATTAGCACTAATGACGCCCTAAACACCCCCCCACAGCCACTGACAGTGGGCCCCGTAGTGGATCAAAGCCCGGGTCAACGCGGGATTAGCCCCTGTGTCACTGACGTGTGGACCCCACACGTCAGGTTTGACCCGGGGCAGCCCTGTTGACTTGCTGATGCAAGCATGACGCAGTGCTGATGTCATAACTCATTTTCTGGATTTAATTTAATTCTGAAATTCCAGAAAATGCCTAAAACTTCAATAAATCATAGAAATTCAACCGTAACTCCAAATTAATAAATTATATATGAAAAATTATCAGAAAAATTCAAGGAATCCATCTGTACCATTTTCATGCATGTTAGAACAACTTATAGCTGCTGTTTAGCACAAATCAATTAAATGGCATTTGAATAATCACATATGGAGTTTGAATTTGAATCTTATATTCAAACCAACTTCATTTAATCTGTTGCTAGTTGCATTAGCTCAAAACACATTCATATTGCCATGTCATGAGCATGCATCATATTGTGCATTGCATTGATTGTGTTCCCTTCTGTGTTGCCGGTATTTGTCCCCTCTCGATAGATGTGATCCCGATGATGTGATCGTTGACACTGATGAAGACTCAATGTTATCTTCAGAAGTGCCAGGCAAGCAAAACCCCCTTGTTCATTCCGATACAATCCTACTCTCTCGCTCCTGCTCTCTTTTAATGCATTAGGACAACACCGATTCAACTGTTACATGCTGCGGTAGTTGAACCCCTTTATCCTCTGCATGACCTGTCATTGCCACAGTAAATAGATGAAACCCACTAGCATGAGTAGGAGTTGTTTGAGCCCTGTTGTGCCTACTCATTCATGTTTGTTTGTCATGCCTGCTACTGCTTAGAGTTGAGTCAGGTCTGATTCATCGGGGATGAATCAGAGGCGTGTGAACATGTCCTACTGTGTGTGAGCTAAGTGTGTGAACACGATTTGGTAAAGGTAGCGGTGAGAGGCCATGTAGGAGTACATGGTGGGTTGTCTCATTGCAGCCGTCCTCAGGAACTGAGTTCTGTGTTTGTGATCCATGATTCAGCTACTACCACGCATTGGGCCCGAAACCAATGGACCCTCTCGGCTTCTTGATCACCCTTGTCCTTTGTCCAGGAGTTGCAAGTAGTTTCTGGTGTTTGTAGTATGCTGGAGGCCGTGCGCAGCGCTAACCGTAGGGGTGGGCTGTGATGCGGTAGGCACGTGGCCGGGTAAACCGGGCGCCCGTTTGGTGTCACGGAACCCTGTTCACATCGTTTGGGGCTGTGAGCGAAACTCCGGCCGGATCTCCTCATGGATGGAACCCGAATAGGCGATAAACCTGGACTAGAGACTTGAGTGTTTAGGTAGGCCATGGCCGACACCCACGTTGGGCTTCCGCTTGAAGGTTGCCGAGTACATGTCGTGTAAACGGCGGTAAGTGGTGAGAGCGTGTGTGAAGAAGTACACCCCTGCAGGGTTAACATCATCTATTCGAATAGCCGTGTCCGCGGAAAAGGACTTCTGGGTTGCTTATATCAGTTCATAGACAAGTGAAAGTGGATACTTTAAAATGCGCAAGATAAGCGTGAGTGCTATGGATGGCGTTCTCGTAGGGAGACGGGAGCGGATCCATAGTGGTGTATTGATATGGTGAATATGTGGACTCGTGTGCGCCACCTCAAAAGAGTTACATTGCAGTCGTAGTTCAGGATAGCCACCGAGTCAAAGCTGGCTTGCTGCAGTCAAACTCCACCATCCCCTTTGTTGATAATGATGCATGTGTAGATAGATCTGATGTAAGTCTTGCTGGGTACATTTGTACTCACGTTTGCCTATTTTATGTTTTGCAGAGAGACTTCAGTCTCACTAGTAGTTCCACGTGGACTTCGACGTTTAGCTTGTTACCTCAGCTACGATCTTGTGCCCTCGGCAGGATCTGATAGATAGTCAGGCTTCTCAGCCTTTTTCATTTATAGATGTCTGTACCCAGACATGATAGCTTCCGCTTGTGCTTTGACTTGTATGCTCTGAGTGTTGGGTCATGAGACCCATGTTTGTAATACCTCGCTCCTCGGAGCCTATTGATTAAATACTTGAGTCGTAGAGTCATGTTGTGATGCCATGTTGTATTTGCACATATCGAGCATATTGTGTGTATGTTATTGAAATGCTTGGTATGTGTGGGATCTGACCATCTAGTTGTTTATCTTTAGTAGCCTCTCTTACCGGGAAATGTCTCCTAGTGTTTCCATTGAGCCTTGGTAGCTTGCTACTGCTCCGGAACACTTAGGCTGGCCGGCATGTGTCCTTCTTCGTTCCTGTGTCTGTCCCTTCGAGGAAATGTCACGCGATGAATACCGGAGTCCTGTTAGCCCGCTACAGCCCGGTTCACCGGAGTCCTGCTAGCCCAGTGCTACAGCCTGGATTCACTCGCTGATGACCGACACGTTCGATGCTGGGTCATGGATGCCTGTCCCTGTAAGTCTGTGCCACTTTGGGTTTACGACTAGCCATGTCAGCCCGGGCTCCTTATCATATGGATGCTAGCGACACTGTCATATACGTGTGCCAAAAGGCGCAAACGGTCCCGGGCAAAGGTAAGGCGACACCCGTGGGAATACCGTGCGTGAGGCCGCAAAGTGATATGAGGTGTTACATGCTAGATCGATGTGGCATTGAGTCGGGGTCCTGACAGCGTTGGTATCAGAGCTTGACTACCTGTAGGATTACCAAGCCAAACTGGTCGAAGTTGAGTCTAGAAATTCTTTGGTTATATAAGGGAATTGATTGTGGGATGGAACGTAAGGCTCTTTTTACTCCTTATACCTCATGGCCTTCTGATCTGAGTCATCATCTTCTCTTCTATGGGGATTAAGAACTAGGTTATCTCTTCTTTCCATCAGGATCACGTGTTACTAATCCGTAGACTTATAGAATTGTTGGAATTAAGCCTCGTTTCAGATCCTATTACTTCCGTATGTTAATTGTTGATCTCGAGACCTTGATGTGTGGGCCCAGGCGCCTGCCTAATTAGTGTTAGGTTAGTTAGTGTTAATTAACTTAGTTAATTAGGTGAGCCACTGACATGCGGGCCCCGCCCGGCTAACTAAGTTAGTTAGGGCTAATCATATTTAGGTTAGTCACTGACCAGTGGGCCCAATCCAGTTAGTTAGGGCTAACTAACTTGGTTAGTTGACTGGGTCACTGACCAGTGGGTCCCACTGGTCAGGTTTGACCTGGTCGACGCCTTTGACCTGCTGACGTCACCCCGGCGTCATGCTGACGCAGTATATGCTTCTGGGATTTTAAATAAGTCAGAAATGATTTATTTATTTTCAGAATATGCCCTAAACTTCAATAAATCATAGAAATTCAACCGTAACTCCAAATTAAATAATTTATATATGAAAAATTATCAGAAAAATTCAAGGAATCCATCTGTACCATTTTCATGCATGTTAGAACAACTTATAACTGCTGTTTAGCACAAATTAATTAATGGCATTTGAATAATCACATATGGAGTTTGAATTTGAATCTTGTATTCAAACCAACTTCATTTAATCTGTTGCTAGTTGCATTAGCTCAAAACACATTCATATTGCCATGTCATAGCATGCATCATTTTGTGCATTGCATTGATTGTGTTCTTCTTTGTTGCCGGTATCTGTTCCCTCCCGGTAGACGATGTTCCGACGTTGTGATCGTTGACACTGATGAAGACTCAATGTTATCTTCAGAAGTGCCAGGCAAGCAAAACCCCCTTGTTCATTCTGATACAATCCCACTCTCTCGCTCCTGCTCTCTTTTACTGCATTAGGACAACAACGATTCATCTGTTACTTGCTGCGGTAGCTGAACCCCTTTATCCTTTGCATGACCTGTCATTCCACAGTAAATAGATGAAACCCACTAGCATGGGTAGGAGTTGTTTGAGCCCTGTTGTGCCTACTCATTCTTGCTTGTTTGTCATGCCTGCTACTGCTTAGAGTTGAGTCAGGTCTGATTCATCGGGGATGAATCAGAGGCGTGTGAACATGTCCTACTGTGTGTGAGCTAAGTGTGTGAACACGTTTTGGTAAAGGTAGCGGTGAGAGGCCATGTAGGAGTACATGGTGGGTTGTCTCATTGCAGCCGTCCTCAGGAACTGAGTTCTGTGTTTGTGATCCATGATTCAGCTACTACCACGCATTGGGCCCGAAACCAATGGACCCTCTCGGCTTCTTGATCACCCTTGTCCTCTATCCAGGAGTTGCAAGTAGTTTCTGGTGTTTGTAGTATGCTGGAGGCCGTGGGCAGCGCTGACCGTAGGGGTGGGCTGTGATGCGGTAGGCACGTGGCACGGTGTACCGGGCGCCCGTTTGGTGTCTCGGGAACCCTGTTCACATCGTTTGGGGCTGTGAGCGAAACTCCGGCCGGATCTCCTCATGGATGGAACCCGAATAGGCGATAAACCTGGACTAGAGACTTGAGTGTTTAGGCAGGCCGTGGCCGACACCCACGTTGGGCTTCCGCTTGAAGGTTGCCGAGTACATGTCGTGTAAACGGCGGTAAGTGGTGAGAGCGTGTGTGAAGAAGTACACCCCTGCAGGGTTAACATCATCTATTCGAATAGCCGTGTCCGCGGAAAAGGACTTCTGGGTTGCTTATATCAGTTCATAGACAAGTGAAAGTGGATACTCTAAAATACGCAAGATAAGCGTGAGTGCTATGGATGGCATTCTCGTAGGGAGACGGGAGTGGATCCATAGTGGTGTATTGATATGGTGAATATGTGGACTCGTGTGCGCCACCTCCAAAGAGTTACATTGCAGTCGTAGGTCAGGATAGCCACCGAGTCAAAGCTGGCTTGCTGCAGTCAAACCCCTCCACCCCGTTGTTGATAATGATGCATATGTAGATAGATCTGATGTAAGTCTTGCTGGGTACATTTGTACTCACGTTTTCCTATTTTATGTTTTGCAGAGAGACTTCGGTCTCACTAGTAGTTTCGCGTGGACTTCGACGTTTAGCTTGTTACCTCAGCTACGATCTTGTGCCCTCGGCAGGATCTGATATATAGTCAGGCTTATCAGCCTTTTTCATTTATAGATGTCTGTACTCAGACATGATAGCTTCCGCTTGTGTTTTGACTTGTATGCTCTGATTGTTGGGTCATGAGACCCATGATTGTAATATCTCGCTCCTCGGAGCCTATTGAATAAATTACTTGAGTCGTAGAGTCATTTTGTGATGCCATGTTGTATTGCACATATCGAGCATATTGTGTGTATGTTATTGAAATGCTTGGTATGTGTGGGATCTGACCATCTAGTTGTTTATCTTTAGTAGCCTCTCTTACCGGGAAATGTCTCCTAGTGTTTCACTGAGCCATGGTAGCTTGCTACTGCTCCGGAACACTTAGGCTAGCCGGCATGTGTCCTTCTTCGTTCCTGTGTCTGTCCCTTCGGGGAAATGTCACGCTTTGAGTACCGGAGTCTTGTTAGCCCGCTACAGCCCGGTTTACCGGAGTCCTGCTAGCCCAGTGCTACAGCCTGGACCCACTTGCTGATGACCGACACATTCGAAGCTGGGTCATGGATGCCTGTCCCTGTAAGTCTGTGCCACTTTGGGTTTACGACTAGTCATGTCAGCCCGGGCTCTTTATCATATGGATGCTAGCGACACTATCATATACGTGAGCCAAAAGGCGCAAACGGTCCCGGGCAAAGGTAAGGCGACACCCGTGGGGATACCGTGCGTGAGGCCGCAAAGTGATATGAGGTGTTACCGGCTAGATCGATGTGACATCGAGTCGGGGTCCTGACAGCGTTGGTATCAGAGCTTGACTGTCTATAGGATTACCAAGCCAAACTGGTCGAAGTTGAGTCTAGAAATGCTTTAGTTACATAAGGGAATTGATTGTGGGATGGAACGTAAGGCTCTTTTTACTCCTTATACCTTATGCCTTCTGATCCGAGTCATCTTATCTTTCCTGCGGGGATTAAGAACTAGGCTATCTTTTCTTTCTATCAGGATCACGTGTTACTAATCAGTGGACTTATAAAATTGTTGGATTTAAGTCTTAGTTCAGTTCCTACTACTTCCGTATGTTAATTGTTGATCTCGAAACCTTGATATTGTGCTTCTGAGTGGTTATGCCACCATTTTTGTGAATGTCTCAAATCTTTTCTGAGCATTTACAGCCGTTATGCTGTCCGAGTCATTCCAGGTTTCTAAATAGTCTGATGCATTTGCAAAATCCTTTTCCCTCTGGTTTCGATGTTCCTTTATGCCAGCTCAATCACACTAATTGTTGAGTTGAGGTATTCTATTGCCTTGACATTATGTTGGAGTTACTATTATGACCCTAGGTGTCTCAGGGGATCATCTAGTAGTCTAGCCATGATTTATGTTCCAGTGTGATGACTCTGGCTGTCATTATCGAAAGCATCCCGTGATGTTACTTAATAATAGGTATTCTGTTCCTGGGTTCTTGAACCCGAGATTCACTCTACCTACTTCATGTTGATAGTAATTGCTAGTGCCTTTAGGATATTAGTAACCTTTGCGATAGTCCTTGAAGTCCGTGGTATCTTCTTCTTCCAAATACCATGAACTACTTATGGCAGAAGTTCCTCGTTGAACTGAAATATCACAACAAGATTATTCTTGATGAGTTCTCCATTATATATTGTGGCTCTGCCAGTTCTACCTTTCTGCATGGGTTATCTGGAAGAAATATGTTGAACTTCGTTCGACATGCTAATCCATGCATCCAGAACTCAGAAAATCATATGTTCTTTTGAGTTGTCCCATCTTAGTTGTTTCCGACCCTCGCCTATCAATTGATAGTCAAGAGTATGCGTGCATTCGTTCGTTGATGCCTATTACCCTTATGGTCCGCCAAGCCATTCTATTTCAGAATGAATAGGAGAAACAAACTCCAGAATCTCATCCATATCTAGGATTGGGTCAAAGTAGTTGTATTCCGCAGATCAAATGCCAATCCAGCTTTTGGTTCTGTTCTACCTTGGAGTATTACCCCCCCCCCCTTATGTCAGAATTGTCATGAGAACTGCACCAACTCTCATGAATTTTGACTAGTGATACTTCTCACCATCATTAGTCATTCCTCGGCCCTCGTGTTGATGCAACCGGAATACCGACAAATGAATTGTGATGTGTGAAATCAATACTCCCAGCAACCTCGTTGCTTGGTAGTTAAAGGATAATAATTTCATTCTTAGCGTGTTGGTTTTGAATCATCCTTCTAAGACTGATCGTGCTACCTAGTCCTTATTTCGGTGCACCCTTCGATTGATGAGTTAGGATCTTGTCAAGTCCTCACTCATTTGATCATATCGTCTTGCCCTCAAAAGCGAGATTGTTCTCGAGCTTAGTAACATACCGGTGGTTCGTGATTTTCTGAATGTCTTCTCGGAAGTATCACCAGGTTGTCACCTGACCGTTATGTTGAGCCCGTGATCAAGTTGGTTTCTTATGAACCACCTTCTTTCCAAGAATCGGTGTTAGATATCCCTGAGCTAGTTGGTTAAGCTGGACAACAACTTGGAGAGTTGGAAGATAAAAGCTTGTCTGACTTAGTTCGGTCCAAAGGGATATTCTTGTGTAGTGTGTGTTGAAGAAAGATGATATCTTCATCGATTGGTCCCTGTGATCAGTTGTTGGACCTATTGTCTTATCAATCCTTTGATTTGAGTGTGGGCCATCGTCAAATCAAATCAGTACCAACGATGCTCGTAATGTTGTCTTATTCGTGGTTGATCCCTCGAGCATACACCATTACATCTTTGGTCTGACCAATGCTATCACCGTGTTCACTTAACTATGGAATTCCTTTTGAAAGGAAACCCGGATGAATTGTGGTTGAGCCCATTGACAACATCCTTATCTCCTCCATGATTTTGTTGAGCATTAAACTAGTGTTGGAAATTTTTGAAAGCATTTGTTCATGCTAGCTCATGAAGCATATGTTTGGATGAAGGTAGAGACTTCCTTTAATTCATGTGCATCTGATGCAAGTTGCCGCCGTGGATTCGAGAAAGTCAATGTTGCTTTCTTTGGAATCATTTCAAATCAGTCATGCACACGTGCGAAGAATGCTATGGTTTGAAGACTTGCAACCTTCAATCTATATGTATCCCTAGCACACCAAGCCACTGGTTGATTTGTTCAAGGAGAAGGAGTTCCTTCATAAGAGCTAATCCGGACTTATGTAAGGACTTCCATACCCTCGCTGATGGTTCCCAACCAGAACTCGGTAGTGTTTTATTGTAAGACTACCATGTGGGCATGCTTGTCTGGGACAACGTGTTCACATGTTTGTAGCAGAACAAGCTCATGTTTTGGAGCTTGCTATCGTAGTTCATCTCCCGAGAATCCCGCAACGTCATCTCGTCGATTTGTGTTGCAAACTTTCATTCTTCTTCCTAGACTCGATGAGTCTGAAATATCCTGACACCAACCAGATCTGAATCTCAGGCAGATATGATGGTTGGAACATTTCCCCAAGAACTATAATATTGGTCGCGCAATAACCGGTAAAGTGGATGTCGTGCCCAACACACCCAGCCGGAAGACCTGTTATTATAATATCTTGATTGATGAAGTTGGCCACCTTCCCATAAGGACTTCGTAGGATTTACTCTCTAGTTGTGCCTTATGATTTGTTGTGTTCCCGAAGTCCGACCTTTTACTTGATGTTCTAGTTATCAAACCGTATCTATGAATGGGATACACTAGCACATCAAGGAGAACATTACAAGCGGAGTGCTAAATGTCTCTCGGTCGATCATCCAGATTTTCTTTCCTTGGCATTGCTAGGGTGAAATCTGAGAAAGTGTTATCTTCCTTTGCATCTGCATCATCCATCATCATTCATCATGGTAGCAAGTTGTGTTGCCAGGATCCTTGACACGGATGTTGGTAAAACCTTGATGAATATGGGAATGCTCAAGTTCTTGAGAGCATGCACAAGCGCTACGTGTTATCATCGACACTAGCTGGGTTTGCTCTCAATCCCCTCGGCAATGCTATGACCTACTCAAACAGTGAATTCACTCTCTATTGTTGGGTTCTTCCCCAGTTACCAGAATCATTCCCAGCATTTGCATTTTGTTCCTAGCTTGCACCGCCAATGTGCCATTCTGCCATGGGTCTCTTCCATCTCCGGTGATAAGCAAATTCATCCATTACGTTGTCTTCAACAAGGTAATCCACATCATCCAAGTCCAAGTATGCCATTCTACCGACCCCGCCAATCGATGGCTGTGATTTGCCTTAGGCTGACATAGAGAGTCTAAATGATCTCTATATCAAAAGTAATTCTTTTTGCCACTTAAGGGGATATCTCTACGAGTCACCTTCCCTAAGGTGTATCGTTATGGTATCATGGCAACTCAACTCCTCGCTACGTTGACAATCGATTACCACCTTCTTAAGCGTGAAATTGTGGTCTACCTAGTGAACCTTCGTCATCTGCTTCACTCCATTCCTATGGATGTGTGCTTCGCCTCTCAGCTCGAGAGATGTTGCTATGTCTCATTCCGTGAGTTAATCCTGAGTTGTTCGATCTTCGAGAAGATCGACCCTTCTAGAGTCTCCTTCTTCTCTCCAGGTCTTGTTGGCAGGATTTCTCAGAGCAAGACTTCAAGACAATAATGGTGAATGAATCAACGTTCAAATGAAGTGCAACCTGGATCGTGAAGATTGTGCTAGTTTGCGTTCCCCCTTCACCTTACCCTAAGCTTGAATCTCGGGACGAGATTTTTGTTTAGTGGGGGTGAGTTGTCACATCCCTGGTCCTGTCATGCACTAGGCTAGACCTCAGGTGTGCATCATGTTTACATTCAAATGAAATTTGAATTGGGGAATTTTCAAAAGCCTCAGAATCCTTTTAAAAATGATCAAGATAAAATCGCTTCAAATAAGTCCAAGAAAATGTTCCTGTTATCCTCTGGAAATATTGGCAAGAGGTAAAATCCAAACCAATATTTTTGGTGTCTCAGAAACATTTAAATTGGGCATTTGAATTAAATCAATAATTATTTGAATTGGATTTATATCTACTATTAAATAAATATAGGTCCAATAATTCTGAAATATTTTGTGGAGCATTGTTTTAATTCTTT